>NC_085140.1:4103554-4170131 GCF_024139115.2 Armigeres subalbatus
AGAAGTTTACGTGGCTGTTTTTATGGCCTATGTTTACTCTCCAGTAACCATGTGAGCAAAGGCGTAGGATTGGATCATGAAGTTTCTTTAGGAAAGCATCTCGCAGTTTTTCAGGTCATTCTCCTGGAGTTTCATAAGCAAATTCTCCTGAAGTTCCTCTAGCAAATCCTCCTGAAGTACCATCAGCAAATCTGCTTGGTATTCCTCTAGAAATACTTATAGAGTTTCTCCTGCAGTTACTCCGGGATTTCATCCAGTGTATCTAACTTGAGTTTCTATAACAAATCCTTCTCGAATTCCATTAGCAAACCATCCAGTAGTTTATTTACCAAATTCTCCTGGAGTTCATTTAGCAAATCTTCCTGCTGTTCCATTAGAAAATCCTCCTGTAGTTCCTTTAGCAAATCCACCTGGAGTTCCTCCTGCAAATCCTCCTGAAGTATCTTCAGCGAATTAACTTGAAGTTCCTCCAGAAATCCTCCTGGAGTTCCTCCTGTATCTGCCTTCTGTAAATCCATCTGGAATTCCATTAGCAAACCCTCAGGTAGTTTCTTTAACAAACTCTCTTGGAGTTCCTTCTGCAAATCTTCCTGCAGTTCCAAAAAAAATCTTACTGCAGTTTCATTATCAAATTCTCCTGGAGTTCCTCCAGCAAATCCTCCTGAAGTACATCCAGCGAATCCTCTTGAAGTTCCTTCAGAAATCCTCCCGGAGTTCCTCCTGCAGTTACTACCGGATTTTCTCCAGTTAATCTTACTTGAGTTTCTCCAGCCAACCCTTCTGGTGTTCCTAGAAGTCATCCTGAAGTTTCTCCACCAAATCCTCCTTTGGATTTGGTGGAGAAACTCCAGGATGGTTTGCATAAATTTCTGCTTAAGCTATTACAGCACGGTGTCTCTATGGGGAAATATTATTTTTCAAAAATTAGTAATTTGAAACACCCACCACGCGAAAGTATATGCTCTCCTCCTTCATATGGTAGGTGAAATAAATGTTCCATTGGGGTCTAGAATAATTTTCATTTTTTTTCACTTTTTTTGTTGCAAAATCCATAGAAGTCTCAAATGATAGACGATTTATCCCAACATTTTAAAAATGCACCTACGTGAAAGAGACAAACCTATGCTTTCGTGTAGTGGGTGTTTTAGAGATACTGATTTTTTTGAAAATGCCTCTTCGACAAAGACACGTGTGCAAATACCCATAAGTTCCAACAGAAACTTATCTTGGAGTTCCTCCAGCAAATCCTTTTGAAGTACCCTCAATAAACCCTTTGAGATCCTTGAAATATTTCTGGAGTTCCTCCAGAAAACACTCCAGCAAAGCATGAAGTTTCTCCACCAAATCCTCCTGGAGAACCCTTAGCAAACACTTCAGGAGTTCCCCCCAGTAAATTCCTTTAGAGATCCTCAAGCAAATACTCCTGGATTTTCTCCAGCATATCCTCCTCAAGTTCTTCCAACAAATTCTCCTGGAATTCTTTCAGCACGCTCTCTAGAAAATCTTTAGAAAACCCTCTTGGAAATACTCCACTAAATCCGGCTGGAGTTCCTTTAACAAATCCTCCTGAATTCTCTCATCAAATCCCCATACAGTTCTTCCAGCAAATTCTCTTAGAGTTCCAACAGTACCTCCACGAAATACTTCAAAAGTTCGTCCAGTAAATACTCCTGGTGTTTCTCCACCAAATCCTACTGAAGTCATTTCAGCAAACCATCCTGCAAAGCATTAGGTTCCTCCACCAAATCCTCCAGGCAAATACTCCTGGAGATCCTCCAGCAAATCATCCTGGAGTTCCTGCAGTAAACTCTCATGAAAGGTATGAAGTCTCTTCACATAATCCTGGAGTTCCTCCATCAAATCTTCCTGGAATTCCTCCGCCAAACCCTCCTGAAGTTCCTTCGCCAAGTTCTTCCAGCAAACCCTCCTGGAGTTGCTCCATCAAATCTTCCTGAGCTTTTATGCCAAATCCTCCTGGAGTAACTCCAGCTAGTCCTCCTAGAGTTCCTCCACCAAATACTCCGGATTTCTCCTCCAATTCCTCCTGGAGTTCTTCATGATTCTCCAGAAGTTATTGCTGGAAATATTAGTGGAGTTCCACCAGCGAAACACCTGGAGTTCCTTCTAAATCCTCCCAGTTCCTAAAACCTCCTGAACCTCCTTCTGGAGGTCCTTAGCAGATCTTTTGAAAATACTCCACTGAGTATTTCTGTATACCTGCCAAACCCTCTTGAAGTTCCTCCAGCAAGTCCTCCCAGAGTTCCTTCGGCAAATCCTCCTGAGTTCTTCCAGTTAACTCTTTTGGAGATCATTAAACAAATACTCCTGGAGATGCTCCACTAAACCCTTCTAGAGTTCCTCTACAAATTCACCTGACCTTCTACGCATAATCCTCCTGGAGTTCCAGCAGCGAAACCCCTTGGAGTTGCAGCAGCGAATCCTCCTGGAGTTCCTCCAGTAAACCCTCCTACAAAGCATGAATTTTCTTCACCTAATCCTCTTGGGAGTTCCACCATCAAATCTTCCTGGGGTTCCTCCACGAATTTCTCCACCAATTCCTCCTGGATATCCTTAGGTAAATATTCCTGAAGTTCCTTCAGCAAATCCTCCTAGAGTTCCTCCAGTGAACCCACCTGAAAAGCATGCAGTTTCTTCACATAATCCTCCTGGGGTTCCTCCACCATTTCCTCCTGGTGTTGCTCTATCAAATTTTCCTAGAGTCCACTTAAGCAAATACTACTGAAGTTCCAACAGCAAATCCTCCATAAATTCCTCTGCTAAACCCTCCTGAAATTCCGTTGTTAAGTTCTTTCAGCAAACCCTCCTGGAGTTTTCCCACCTAATCCTCCTGGACTTTATCTACCAAGTCCTCCTGCAGTTCCTTCACCTGGGATTTCATCCACCCCTCATGGAATCCTTCCAGCTAATTTTTCTGAAGTTTCAACAGAAAATCTTCCTGAAATTTCTTCCTCCTGTAATTTCCTCAGCAAAGTCTCCTTTAGCAAAATGCCTCCGGCAAACCCTCCTAAAGTTTCTTCAGCAAACCCTCCTGGAATTCCACCATCAAATCTTCCTTGGTAGAGATCCTCTACCAAATCCTATTGAGTTTCTAGGCCAAATCATCCCGAAGTTTCTCCATTCAAACTCCTGGAGATCCTTTACCAAATCCTCCAAAAGATCCTTAAGCAAATACTCCTAGAATTTCTTTACTAATTCCTCATGGAGTCCGTTAAGGAAATCCTCCCGGAGTTCTTTCAATAAACCCTTATGGAAATCCCTAATGAAATCCTCTCGAAGTTCCTTCACCAAATCTTCCAAAACTTTTTCCAGACAATCCTCCTGGTGTCCTTAAGTATCGCCATCAGTTTCTGCAAGAAATAGTCATCGAGAAATTCCAAAACAACTCATGGAGTTGGAATACCTAAAAAAAATTCCTGTCAGAATGCTTAGAGGTTTCCTGTCAAGTTTCCTATAGGGTTCCTTAGGGATTTCCGTCGAAATCGCTAAAGGATTTCAGTCAGAACTTCTAAACGATTTCTGTCGGAATGCCTAAAAGATTCGCATCCGCAAGTTCTCTCGTTCCCCAAAAGGATCCCGTCGAGTCCTAGAAGAAGAGCTGAGCAGAATGATATGGCGACAGTTTTGCCATGGGAAACGTCAAACGCACGCAAATCTATCCATTCTGCTCCGCTTCTCAATCAGAACTCAATGATTCCCGTCGAGTCTTTAAGATTTCTGTTGAATCCTTAAAATCCGGTTGTAATATCGAAGATATCCGTCGAAATCCCGAAAGGATTCCAGTCGGAATCAATAAAGCATTCCTGATGATATCTCTGAAGAATTCCAGTCGGATTCCCGTCGGAATCCTTTGTGCGGCCTAGTTCTGCCGAACGAGCTATCCGTTACTGCGTGTGCTGTCGTATCGCGCGTGCGACTCCGTTCGTTGTCTGTCGAGGAAAGAGGCAAAGTCATGGCCTGTTATTCACTAGTCAGTATTGGGAACTAAACCGTTATACGATATTTGCATATCTGTCATCAATGCACTCTAAAAGTGGATTGTCCAATTCCTAATATATCTCACCCTCACATCCTTAAAGGATTCATGTCTGCTTCCCAACAGGATTCCCGTCGGAGTCCCTGAGCGGTTCACGTCGGAATCTCTGAAGAATTCAAGTCGCCATTTAAAAAGGATTCCCATCGGAATCCCTACAGTACTCTCGTCGGAATCCCTGAAGGATTACTGTCGGAATTGTTAATGGATGTTAATGGAATTGCTGATGAATTTCCGTCGGAATAACCAATAGATTCCCGTCGGAATACCTAAGGGATTCACTTTCCTAAAGTTTTCCCGTTGAAATCTTCAAAAGGATTCCCGTCGGAATCCCTTAAAGATTCCCGTCTGCATCTTTTAATAATTCCTGTTGGAATCCCTAAAAAATCCGGTTGGAATCTCGAAAGCATTCCAGTCGGAATCAATAAAGGATTCCCGTCGCAATCCCTAAAGGATTTCCGTCGAAATCTCTAAATAAAGCACTCTTGACAAAATCGCTAAAAAATTTCATGCGGATTTCCTGAAAAATTACCGTTGAAATTTTGGAGGCATTCATGTCTGCATCTTAACAAGATTCCCGTCGGAATCCCGAAAGGTCTCCTGTCAAAATCCCTAAATGGTTCTCGTCGAAAACCCTGAAGGAATTATGTCGGAATTCCAAAAAAAATCCCATCTAATCCCGAAACGACTCCCGTCGGGATCCCTAAAGTTTTTACTTCGGCATCCCTAAAGTTTCCCCGTTAGAATCTCTAACGTGTTACAGTCGGAATCCATAAAGAATTCCCGACGAAATCTGTAAAGGACTCCCGTTGGAATCTCCGAAGGATTCCCGTCGGCAACCCCAAAAGATTCCCGTCGTAGTCCTTAATAGATTCCCATCGAAATCCTTAGAGGATTCTGTGGAGATGTAATGAGCATAATAGATTGAATTTGATCAAGTATGAAAATAGGCACATGAAATAATTTCATGTTATAAGATATCATCACATTTCTAGGATGGATAGTTTAATGTAAAAGAAATGTAAATATGTAAAAATGTAATGTACAAATTCCCGTCGAAGTCTTTACCGGTTTCCAGTCGGAATCGCTAATGCATTTCCGTCGGAATCGCTTATTAATTCCCGTCAGAATCACTAATAGTATCCCGTTGAAATATCTAATGGATTCCTGTCGGAACCCGTAAAACAGTCCACTGACGGATAAACGAGCAGGGTAGTCGAGGTCTTGGTCGGAGTGGTCACAACATGTCACGTTAGTCTCTGGAAGTTTCATTCTCACCTAGTATGCGTCACCACATTTTTATACAATTTAGTCGGAACCGTTCGTCGTTGAACAGGAGTCTGTAAGAGCTCATGATTGTTACTCGGAAAGGTGGCTGGATTCGCAGTTTGAAGGTAAGGTAGTGGTTCACCTTCTTGGATATTCGGCTCTCCGAACTCGGAACACTTCTAGCACCAACTCTCGTGAATTGTCTTCGAATTCACGAAAAAGATGATGCCGTGGAAACTGGATCACTTTTGCCCGCATCCTTCTCAATAGAATTCCAACGTGAAGAAAAATCAAACTTTTGGCAGCCTCAGAATCAAAATAAACACCATTCTTCGTTGTTTTATTTGTTTTGGTAAATTTGAGCAGACTGCGGATTTTGGTCCAAAACCGAATAAATGAAACAAAGAGTATGACAGTTTCAATTTTTTAAACGAAACTGTTCGAAAATGAATTAGACCGCCCTGGTGAAAATGGGTAATTTAGATTTGGTCTATTTAATTGTCAAAATTTGGAATAGACCGCCACCGGTGAAAAAGTCCACTGGTTTTACTCTTACCTTCCAGCACAAAGTACAGAACATTTACCTTTCCGCCGATAATCAACCTATAAAGAGAACCATTGCGATGAACGTTCGTTAATTGTGTAGTATATTGGATGTATACTCTGTATCACCTTGCAATAGAATGTACAATGTCTTAAATCTGGTTCATTGCTGTTATTTGTTCCTCATGTATTTATTATATATTTTGGCAGCACTGGCAGTGTTTATGTCCGATGATGTGACGGTGACAACTCAGTCTTTGTTTAGCTACAGCGACGGCGGACGCGATTCCACAACTGGCGACGAGGATGGGATCGCAAAGGTAAATATTGAAGAATACTGAAAGAAACAAAATGAGGGAACCAGTGGACATTTTTCCCTGGTTAGCCTTAGTTAAGCAAAAGTTATAGTTTACTATCGGCTCGAAAAGAGTTGGAACCAGTGGAAACTTTTTCCTGGTTGGGCAAGCGGAGTGAAAATAGTTTCACTGCCGACAGATGGAGAAGCAGACGCGAGAATTTATGAGAATTCTCCGTGGGTCGAACTTTGCGGGAATCAGAGTGATTCTCATGGAGTAGGCGGAATTCTGCAGAATTCTGTACTATTTGCGAGAATTGTTAGAATTTCCAGGGGGGAGTTCAGAGAATGTTTGACATTCTCATGGAGTGACGGAAATCTTAGGATTTCCCAGATGATGGATTATCAGGCTGAAACTGATGATTATTAAAAGGTGCGAAATTTATTTCCCAGGAAGGAGAAAAATGGTGTTGCTGAAAGATGATTTGAGCATTGTTATTTCTCAGATAGTGCGAAGACAGAGAAACGAGGGATTCTGACAGGCATGAAGCGGAAATAGTAATTTACGGTGATATATTCTGGGACATCTTGTATAATACATGTTGATAAGAATGTGTTGGACCAGATAAGAGAACAACGAGCAAAATCATCCGAGTGGATGAATTCTGACAGGTGTTCATTTGGAAAAGGCCTTTGACATTGAAATAAAGAGGATGACGAGAATTTAATAGAAAAGATGTTCTATTTGCTTCAGACTGGCCTGCTTGATAGTTTGGTTTATTTTCAAGATTATATTTAATGAACGATGGATTAATATAATGGATGCTGCTGGTGGCAATGTTTGTGTTTCATGAGTGTACCTACAGAGTTGAGCAGTGATATGTTTACTGAGACTGAATTTTGAATTTGGTATAAGATTGTTTGATTGTAGGAGATTGTTTGCACTTGACTGGTTTAGTAAAGTGCTGTGTTGCGATGATCAAGGAAGATGTACATGAAGGAGATAGGTAATGATTGTGAGTGTTTTTTTGATTCAACAATGTACGACTGCAATTCAAGAGCGCGCTGACATCTAAATTAAAATGACATCGTGAGTGGAATTAAGTTTCACTCTAAGAGATTTCGTCATAACGAGTTTCTGACATCCGCTGGGTGAAAGATGTCGAAGATTGTGTGTGCAATGGATATGCGGAAATGGGAGTTAGCCTGAAACCTTAATACTCAATTGTTTTGAAATGCTTAATGAGTAGTGGGCTACGATGTGGGCGTTTCAGACAAATATTGCTAGGTAGAGGATTGCTCATGCACCGAAAGCATGAGAAGGTTTATGGTATTGCCTGGAGTTTTGCTTTCACACTATATATGTTATGTTCGGCCGATCCCATTCATTTTGAAATTTGAAAGCGTTATTTTGAAAGGAACCTAGCAGCGAAGAAGGAACATATTATTTACAAAGAGTAAATGATTCTATTAATGATTATTGAAGAATTTTCGAAAATGGTAACTAATTCTGCGTGACCATTAGCATCAGTTGGTCACTTTTCACATGTTCTGTAAAATGTGAAGCTGATGTTGAGAAAGTTTCTTATATAGATAATTTTGAACAGTTGAGTGTGTTGTTATGGCTTCGTTGTGCAGTTCTGAGTGCTGAGATCTACGGTTGTAGTTAATCACTATTTGTTTTTGAACCTTGGTGCTGACTGTTTTGATAATGCCAACGCCATTGTTGGGGAAGATTGAGCTAATCAGTCAATGTTAGCGGTATTGAAATGCACATCAGGACTTGGATTCCCAAGCACATTATTGTCATAAAATGAGTTACAGATCCATATGTGACCAAATCTATCATATAGAGTTGCTCCAACCAAATCGGTCTAAATTGTGCTACTCGTGAGCTCCATGTTTAATTTCTCTGAGTCATTGGCCCATCGGTGGGTGTATGGGTTGGTTGATAGATGCGTACCGAATGAGATTTTTCTTCACCGCAAACGAGTTTGAAGTGGTAGAGCTTTTGTTTAGGCGTTGTAAGTGGCAGACTGCTTTTTATTACACATTTATTGCATGAGGCTTGAACATTGTGGTATTGCAAGTGTAGGCGTGGGATTACCGATCTGGAGATGGCAAGTACGGTCTGATCTGGATGCTTTCTGGATCGGTTCTCCGGCTTGAGATATTTGGGATTGGGAGCATTTTGACTATCTGGGCTTACCACATAGGATACATGTTCATGGCGGCCGGGAAAGACTTTCAATCAATAACTGTTAAATTGATGATGGAACACTGTTGAGAAGCAGGCCAATTGTCTAATTGGTATGTAGGGCGTTGAAGGAAAGTATGTTCTACATGCCAGGAGAAGATGGTCTGAGTAGGATTCTTGAGATTGTGGGGAGGAGGTTTCTATGCTTTTCTCTAAGGTTGTCTTGCACAAATCCTGCACGGGAGTGACATACTATTCCACCACCACAGTTAATTCCGTAGCCAACATTGAAAATTCCGCACTGACAGCCAAGAGTACGCGAGGAAAGAAAGGAAAGCACCACACCACCAATATGGAGGAGTCAAACCGATGACTGGAGTCGGAGCGGATTGAAATGTTGAAAGCCTTGTATGTGATGACTACTTTATCGCAGGCTCATTTTGCTTCTAAGTGCATAGATGGATACTGACTACGTTGGATGGTGTGTTGTTGTAGTAACATTTGCTGATGTTCATTGGGCTTAGTGGGAAACGATTTGCTCTTCTAAAACATTGTAAAACCCGGTTGGTATATTCTATTGTATCTCTCGGTCTCATGCTTAATTAAGTCATAGAAGAGTCACAACATAAAAGAACGAATAACTTACTGATATGCTTTGAATGCCAGAAGGATGATAGTATAATGGTAACAAACTGAAACTGGTCATAACAGGTCTATGACTGATCTGAGGATGATAAGCGTTACGAACATATCTTAAACTATGGTAAACTCATGTGAACAGGTATCAGTTTCTTGCTGAACTGAACTTGATTAGACCCCGCTTACATCGGCTGCAAAAAACAGATGAATAATTCGAGGAAATTGCACTCAGACGTTTTTCATAAGTACATGATTATTACTGGCTTAACACGTACGTCCCAACCCCATTTTACGACAAACTCAAAATTCAAAACCACGTGCTCAGCCAATTTCTAACGGATTTTCAAGCAATCTTCTGAATCGATCACAAAATTCTATAGTTTTAGGAACCGAAGTCAATTTTGTCCAATGGCCATGGTTCCGGATATATTCCGGGAGTACTGGGTACCTCCTCCCGGAAAAATGTATAGGCATATCGGCTTCGAATCCATCGTGACATGTCAAACTTCATGTGCAAAACAAGTACACTGGAGTACATTTTGGCGATTTTCGATCGAATTGGCCACCCTCTGGTACCAGGCCTGGTTCCTTGGGAAGTGGCAATTTTCATTCGCTCTTGGAACCATCTTGGACATGTCAAACTTCATGATTTTGCAAAACAAGACACTGGAGTACATTCGATCGAATTGGTCACCTCCGGTACTTCCAGGGCCTGGTTCCCTGGGAAGTGGCCACTTTTCGTTCAATCTTGGAACCCATCTTGCGACATGTCAAATTTTATGATTTTGCAAAACATGTACACTGGAGACATTTCGATTCTCGATCGAATTGGTCACCCTCCGGTATTTCAGGGCCTGGTTCCTTGCGGAAGTGGCCAATTTCATTCAATCTTGGAACCCATCTTGCGACATATCAAACTTCATGATTTTGCAAAACAAGTACACTGAGTACATTTCGGCGATTTTCGATCGGATTCATCCTCCGGTACTTCCAGGGCCTGGTTCCTTGGGAAGTGGCCATTTCGTTCAATCTTGGAACCCATCTTGTGACATGTCAAACTCATGATTTTGCAAAACAAGTACACTGGACTACATTTCGGCGATTCTCGATCGAATTGGTCACCCACTGGTACTTCCAGGGCCTGGTTCCCTTGGGAAGTGGCCAATTTTCATTCGCTCTGGAACCCATCTTGCGACATATCAAACTTCATGATTTTGCAAAAACAATACTGAGGACATTTTGCGATTTTCGATAGAATTGGCCACCCTCCGGTACTTCCAGGGCCTGGTTCCCTTGGGAAGTGGCCAATTTTCGTTCAATCTTGGAACCCATCTTGCGACATGTCAAACTTCATGATTTTGCAAAACACACCGGAGTACATTTCGGCGATTCTCGATCGAATTGGTCACCCTCCGGTACTTCCAGGCCTGGTTTCTTGGGAAGTGGCCAATTTTCATTCGCTCTTGGAACCCATCTTTAATATCAAACTTCATGATTTTGCAAAACAAGTACACTGGAGGATTATCGGATTTTCAAGAATTGGCCACCTCCGGTTACTTCCAGGGCCTGGTTCCCTTGGGGAAGTGGCCAATTTCGTTCAATCTTGGAACCCATCTTATACATCAAACTTCATGATTTTGCAAAACAAGTACACTGGAGTACATTTCGGCGATTCTCGATCGAATATCACCTCCGGGTACTTCCAGGCCTGGTTCCCTTGGGGAAGGCCAATTTTCATTCGCTCTGAACCCATCTTGCGACATATCAAACTTCATGATTTTGCAAAACAAGTACTGGAGGACATTTCGATTTTCGATAGATTTGGCCACCTCCGGTACTTCCAGGGCCTGGTTCCTTGGGGAAGTGGCCAATTTTCATTCGCTCTTTGGAACCCATCTTTGCAATATCAAACTTCATGATTTTGCAAAACAAGTACACTGGAGGACATTTCAGCGATTTTCGATAGAATTGGCCACCCTCCGGTACTTCCAGGGCCTGGTCCCTTGGGAAGTGGCCAATTTTCGTTCAATCTTGGAACCCATCTTGCGACATGTCAAACTTCATGATTTTGCAAAACAAGTACACGGAGTACATTTCGGCGATTCGATCGAATTGGTCACCCTTCGGTACTACCAGGCCTGGTTCCCTGCGGAAGTGGCCACTTTTCGTTCAGTCTTGGAGCCCATCTTCCGATACGTCAAACTTCATGATTTCCCAAAATAAGTACACTGGAGTACATTTCTTTGGCTCGATCGATTGGCCACCCTCCGGTATTTCCAGGGCCTGGTTCCTGGGAAGTGGCCAATTTTCATTCAATCTTGGAACCCATCTTGCGACATATCAAACTTCATGATTTTGCAAAACAAGTACACTGGAGTAAATTTCGGCGATTCTCGATTGATTGCACCCTCGGTTATTTCAGGGCCTGGTTCCTTGCGGAAGTGGCCAATTTTCATTCATTAACCCATCTTGCGACATATCAAACTTCATGATTTTGCAAAACAAGTACACTGGAGTATCTTCGGCGATTCTCGATCGGATTGGCCACCTCCGGTACTTCCAGGGCCTGGTTCCTTTGGGAAGGGCCAATTTTCGTTTACTCTGAATCCACCTTGCGGCATGCAAACTTCATAATTTTGAAAACAAGACACTGAGTCCATTTCGGTGATGTTCGATCGAATTGGTCACCTTCCGGGTACTTCCAGGTAGAGCTGTGAGTTGATTGAAATTTTACGCGGTGGCGTGATAGATCATTTTCAGCCAGCGCGTCTACGCCGTTGGTGATTGACGGTGATGTGGATCGGTGTGAACCAGTTTCAAGCGCAAAATTTATTCGTAGTTCCTGAAATTCTTCCATAAGTTCCTCACGAGTTTTTAAAGATCGTCAAGAAATTCTTTGGACATCCTCCAGATACTTCTATATGTGCTCTGGAAAATCTTTCCAGATACCCTCCCGATATCGTCTGAAGCTCAGAAGCTTTCCAAGAATTACTCAGGAATTCTCCGAAGTTCTCGTACCTCCGAAAGTTCCTCTTGGAACGAAGTTCTCTAGGATTCCTCCGAAGTTCCTCTGAAATTCTCCGGAAGTTCCTCTAGGAATTCTTCCGAAGTTCCTCTTAGAATTCTCCGAAGTTCGGAATTCCTCCGGAAGTTCTTCTAGGAATTCCTCCGAAGTTCCTCAGGCATTCCTCCGGAAGTTCCTAGAAATTCCTCCGGAAGTTCCCAGGAAATCCTCCGAAGTTCCCAGAAACCTCCGAAGTTCCTCTAGGAAATTCCGAAGTCTCAGAAATCCTCCGAAGTTCTCAGGAACTCCGGAGTTCCTCAGAACTCCGGTTCCTCAGGAAATCCTCCGAGTTCTCTGAATTCCTCCGAAGTTCTAGAATTCCTCCGGAAGTTCCTTCCAGGAATTCCTCCGGAAGTTCCTCTAGAATTCTCCGGTTCCAAGTTCCCAAGTTCTTCAGAATTCCTCCGGAAGTTCCTCTAGGAATTCCTCCGAAGTTTTCTTCTAGGAATTCTCCGGAAGTTCCTTCTTTAGGAATTCCTCCGGAATTTCCTCTAGGAATTCCTCCGAAGTTCTTCAGGAATTCCTCCGAAGTTCCTTCTGAAATCCTCCGGAAGTTCCTTCAGGAAATCCTCCGGATGTTCCTCAGGAATTCCTCCGGAGTTCCTCTAGGAATTCCTCCGAAGTTCTTCAGGAATTCCTCCGGAAGTTCCTCAGGAATTCCTCCGAAGTTCCTCTAGGAATTCCTCCGAAGTTCCTCTAGGAATTCCTCCGGAGTTCTCTTGAATCTCCGAAGTCTTTCAGGAATTCCTCCGCCTAGGAATTCCTCCGGAAGTTCCTCTAGAAATTCTCCGAAGTTCTTCAGGAATTCCTCCGAAGTTCTAGGAACTCCTCCGAAGTTCCTTCAGGAATTCCTCCGAAGTTCCTCTAGAATTCCTCCGGAAGTTCCTTTCAGGAATTCCTCCGGAGTTCAGAATTCCTCCGGAAGTTCCTCTAGGAATTCTCCGAAGTTCCTCTCAGGAATTCCTCCGAAGTTCCCAGGAATTTCCTCCGAAGTTCCTCTAGAATTCCTCCGAAGTTCCTTCAGGAATTCCTCCGGAAGTTCCTCTAGGAATTCCTCCGGAAGTTCCCCAGGAATTCCTCCGAAGTTCCTCTGGCCTCCGAATTCCTCTAGGAAACTCGAAGTTCCTTCAGGAAATCCTCCGAAGTTCTTCAGGAAATCCTTCGGAAGTTCCTCCAGGAAATCCTCCGGATGTTCCTCTAGGAATTCCTCCGAAGTTCCTTCCAGGAATTCCTCCGAAGTTCCTCCAGGAATTCCTCCGAAGTTCCTCTAGGAATTCCTCCGGAAGTTCCTTTCAGGAATTCCTCCGAAGTTCCTTTCAGGAATTCCTCCGGAAGTTCTAGAATTCCTCCGAAGTTCTCAGGAATTCCTCCGAAGTTCTTCAGAATCTCCGGAAGTTCCTCAGGACCTCCGAAGTTTCTCTAGGAATTCCTCCGAAGTTCTCTAGGAATTCGAAGTTCCTCTAGACCTCCGAAGTTCCTAGAATTCCTCCGAAGTTCCTTCTAGGAATTCCTCCGAAGTTCCTCAGAATTCCTCCGAAGTTCCTCTAGGAATTCCTCCGGAAGTTCCTCTAGGAATTCCTCCGGAAGTTCCTTCAGGAATTCCTCCGAAGTTCCTCAGGAATTCCGAAGTTCCTTCAGAATTCTCCGAGTTCCTCAGAAATTCCTCCGGAAGTTCCTTCTAGAATTCCTCCGGAAGTTCCTCCAGGAATTCTCCGAAGTTCCTCTAGGAATTCTCCTCCGGAGTTCTCTAGGAATTCCTCCGAAGTTCCTTCTAGGAATTCCTCCGAAGTTCTTCTTCAGGAATTCCTCCGAAGTTCCTCTAGGAATTCCTCCGAACTTCAGGAATTCCTCCGGAGTTCCTCCAGGAATTTCACGAAGTTCCTCCAGAATTCCACCGGATGATCCTCTAGGAATTCCACCGGATGATCCTCTAGGAATTCCACCGAAGTTCCTCTAGAATTCCTCCGAAGTTTCTCTAGAATTCCTCCGAAGTTCTCCAGGAATTCTCCGAAAATCCTCTAGGAATTCCTCCGAAGTTCCTCTAGGAATTCCTCCGATGTTCCTCTCAGAATTTCCTCCGAAGTTCCTCCAGGATTTCCTCGAGTTCCTCCAGGATCCTCCGAAAATTCTCCTGAATTCCTCCGAACTAGAATTATTCCGAAGTTCCTCTGATCCTCCAGAAATTCCTGGAATTCCAGGCCAATTCCATTTTGCGGAGGAATTCCTGGAGAACTTCCGGAGAAATTCCTGAGGAACTTCCGGAAGAGTTCATGGAGAAACTTCCGGAGGGATTCCTGGAGAAACTTTCGTAGGAATTCCCGGAGGAACCTCCGGAGCAATTCCTAGAGGAACTTCCAAATGAATTCCTGGAGGAATTCTTGAAGGAACTTCCAGGCGAAACACGGGAGGAGGAGGAACTTCCAGAGGCACTTACGGAGGAATGTCCGACGAAATTTCTTGACGATCTTTTAAAATCTAGTGGAGGAACTTCGAAGAATTCCTTGACGAACTTTTGAAGAAATTTTGGCGCTTTAAACTGGTTCACGCCGATCCTCGCCACCGTGACGCCGCCGCCGCTGCCTGAAAATGATCTATCACGCCACTGCCGGTAAAATTTCAATCAGCGCACAGGCCTACCTGGAAGTACCCGGAGGGTGGTCAATTCGATCGAAAATCACCGAAATGTACTCCAGTGCACTTGTTTTGCAAAATCATGAAGTTTGACATGTCGCAAGATGGGTTCCAAGATTGAACGAAAATTGGCCACTTCCCCAAGGCAACCAGTCCCTGGAAGTACCCGGAGGGTGGCTAATTCTATCGAAAATCGCCGAAATGTCCTCCAGTGTACTTCTTTTGCAAAATCATGTAGTTTGATATGTCGCAAGATGGGTTCCAAGAGCGAATGAAAATTGGCCACTTTCCCAAGGGAACCAGGCCCTGGAAGTACCCGGAGGGTGGCCAATTCGATCGAAAATCGCCGAAATGTACTCCAGTGTACTGAATTTGCAAAATCATGAAGTTTGACATGTCGCAAAATGGGTTCCAAGATTGAACGAAAATTGGGAACCAGGGAACCAGGCCCTGGAAGTACCCGGAGGGTGGTCAATTCGATCGAAAATCGCCGAAATGTACTCCAGTGTACTGAATTTGCAAAATCACGAAGTTTGTCATGTCGCAAGATGAGTTCCAAGATTGAACGAAAATTGGCCACTTCCCAAGGGAACCAAGCCCTGGAAGTACCCGGAGGGTGGTCAATTCTATCGAAAATCGCCGAAATGTTACCAGTGTACTTGTTTTGCAAAATCATGAAGGTTGATATGTCGCAAGATGGGTTCCAAGAGTGAATGAAAATTGGCCACTTCCCCAAGGGAACCAGGCCCTGAAGTACTCCGGAGGGTGGCCAATTCTATCGAAAATCGCTGAAATGTACTCCAGTGTACTTGTTTTGCAAAATCATGAAGTTTGACATGTCGCAAGATGGGTTCCGCGATTGAACGCAAATTGGCCACTTCCCCAAGGGAACCAAGCCCTGGAAGTACCCGGAGGATGGCCAATTCTATCGAAAATCGCCGAAATGTCCTCCAGTGTACTTGTTTTGCAAAATCATGAAGTTTGATATGTCGCAAGATGGGTTCCAAGAGCGAATGAAAATTGGCCACTTCCCCAAGGAAACCAGGCCCTGGAAGTACCCTTTATCCTTTTGCTTTCTTGCAGGTCGTGATACGCTCGACTTTCGCTTTGCCCTACTGACCAGCTGCCATGGATTTTCGGTCTCTTGTACCGATGGCACCGGCCGGCTGGTACCCTCTTCTGGCCCGGTGACTTGCGTCTGGTAGGCGCCTTTCGCCTTTTTGGGCCGAGAAGTCGCCTTCTTGGGTCGATGCCCAATCTGTTTCGTCCAGACAACGTTTTGCCTTTATGGTCGCACGTCGATTGGCTTTGCTCTGCGCGCCTTCGCCGGATTGCTGCCCTTGCTGTTTCGGGCCGGCCAATGAGGCCGTCAGGCGAAAATCAATCGCCTTTGGGCCATAGTCGCTCTTCCTAGGAAGCAGAAGCATCAGTTTGGTCACCTTTGTCGGCCTTCTCTTCCAACCACCCTGATAAACGCGTCCTGTTCTTGTCTTCTTGCAACTCAGGCGAAGCATCCGGGGTTCTGTTGCAGTTCCTTACTAATGTTCTGCCTTGCACTCGCGAACTCGATGATATTATCGAGATGCTCGGCGTCCCGTAGTCACTTGCGGAGCGTGCCGGCAAACTCTGGGGCTATTAATTAATTATTAATTTTTGAATAACTCATTATCGTTAAGTAGAATTAATTTTTGAATCACTCATTATTGTTAGGCCCCCAATGTGGCTGTCGTCGAATCCTACTGGAGTAGTCGCCCTCAAAGATCGGTATGCAAGGTATTCATGCATTGGTTTACACTTACATGTTCAGATCCAGATCAACGCAATTTTGGAAACGGCATCTGAGCCTACTCCCACCCCGCAGGAAAAGCTTGGTGCCAGCATTAGACAGCGTGCTACAAGGCTCGCCACGGACGGGCGGAAGACAGGTTAGTCATTAGCCCACTCGCCGATTCAAGTCAGGGTCACCTGGCTCTACTAAAAGAGTAGAATGTCCGACTGCCAGCCTTCGCTTTCACAATATTACAAAATCCAATTATTATTA
Source organism: Armigeres subalbatus (assembly GCF_024139115.2). Lineage (NCBI taxonomy): Eukaryota > Metazoa > Arthropoda > Insecta > Diptera > Culicidae > Armigeres > Armigeres subalbatus. The sequence goes on from NC_085140.1 coordinate 4,120,285, forward strand.
CTGCGATATCTTGTCGTTAACTCGCGGCCAGAATGCCATAATCAGGACTTCACTGGTATTGATACTGATGTGCCAATTGACACTCCATGGGCCCCTGCACCTAAGGGTATGGCAACTACAAAACATCCCCAACCCACCCTCTGATGTATTGCTTAATCTTTCAGTACCTGGGTCTTTATTTATGATTTGCGGTTGTAGATTTCATTTTGGTCATGGAAGGCGCTTTATGACGTTCTCACTTTCTGCGGAGTCCGAAAACCATTTTCAATTTTTCCTGTATTGGAGTTATTTTTTAGTGTGCGCCCCCTTTATTGCCTATGTGTGGTAACGCCCATAATTTTTGCCGACTAACTAGCTTTTAGTTCACAACTACAGCACTGGTTATGTCGCTTAGAATGAGTATTGTACAAATTGCCCCATTAAACCAGTGCAACAGGCTAAGATTGCAAGATCTAAACAGAAAATGCTATTTCAATGTGTGTTGTTCCATAAAATAACAGAATCCGCCATAATGATGAATTTAATCACCGCGAGACAATTATGCGTAGAAATTAAGCAATGGGACAAATAGACTTGATGCTTTTTCAATGATTTTCCGAACAAAGTTCGAAATCTTTTAGAGTTTTCTAAAAGTATACATAAAAATATGGTGAAAAGTCAAAATCCACAAAAACTAACATGGGACAACTATGCGTAGAAGGGCAGTATGGGTTCCCGATGCTTCTATAAAAAGTTCGTTTTCGGAGTGAAATGATAGCCTTTCGGTGCAACTTCGTTGTACGAGAAAGGCAAAACGGACAATTTATCTCACGAATGATTTTTGAGAGTACGATATGTTGCAACTGACGCTTGATTTGAATCATACGTATATGATATTTTAATATATTGAAATGTCGAACTAAGATTCAATTTAGAAAAAAATGAAAAGTTCTTAATTTGTCAACACCATCCTCACACCACACATACATGGAGAGTGGAGACGCATGGCTCTTCATGGCATGGTGTTGATCAATTCACTTGCTTAACTCAAACATAGCATGATGCTAAACATCAAATATTATACTAATTACTTTAAAATCTTTGCAAACATATATTGTATATATAATATTCTCGGCTCATTGGGCATAGTATATCCATTTTACTTACCACACAAGATACTAATACGAGTTTATATTATGAACATTTTTCAAAATTTTGAACTATATAAAACTCTAAAATCTCACACAGAGCCCTGTTACTATTTTCCATATCTACACTATGCTTTCACAGCGAAAAGAGAAGTGATAGATGTACATCAAGTTGGTTCTGTTCCACAACCATTCCACCTTAGCATTTCTAAAAGCATCATCCTAAGCCAAGTTAGATTCCAAGTTGGCCGCCGGCAAGCAATCACATATTCACACTGATTTGGCATCGATTCCAATATGACAAGCAGGATTTTGCTAACACGAAAAAATCCTTCCCGCATATGGTCTCGTGGTATCCCGTATTGGTAACAAGGGAGACTTGGTACAGCAAAAAATAAAAGCGATGACAGCAATGACGCTGCTGCGTCCTAATGGGAACGCTGCTCCATCCGAATAGCTTTCTCTGCAAAAAACAGAGGACTATCATATCATCGTCCATCGTATCGTCGAAAACCGTTCAGTGGATCCCTCCACATAGCTGTGCCGCATAGATAAAGAGCCACAGGGAGTTAACCTGCTCCTGCACACACCGGTACGAAAATGGCAAAAGACATGAAAAATAGCTCATTTGTATGCATGAGGTCAGTTCAAAGTATTCTAATTTAATTTCGGGGACTCCTCGTTTTCAGAATTAGCTCTTCGCACGCAGCTTAGGTCGGATCTCAGCCAAGATACTCGTTTTGAAGAAACAAATCTAGAACTTCGAAATAGATAGTGCCGGCTTAATCGTCGCTTTTTAAAAATAAGCTTGCTTGGCATAACACATTTTTGGGGGAGAACCCTTGGGAAAACAGATAACAACAGCAGACCAGGCCGATGAAAAATTACCGAAGAAATAGGAACGCCCGAGCCTCTGTTTTGGGATAGGGACAAACATCGAGTCAAGAACTCAAACGACGCGATTGCGACAACCGTCGTTTTCGATTCTGATACTCGCATGCAAATGACGACAGGGGTCGAGGAATTTCGGGTAAGGGATAGGAATCGCCAGGCAGGGTTATTTTGCCTACCCAGATTATGTATCGTGATATTCGAGAAAATAGAGTAAATTTATGCGTCGAGGGTCGACTGAGCACCGCGGATTCGCCAGGAAGGTTGAGATTGGTCAGAGATAAACTGAAAAGAATAAATCAATTTTAGATGAGAACGTTAGACGAAAAATATGTGCTCAATTTAAAAAGAACGATGGTAAATTTGTATAAAGCTGATTAGCTTGATACAGAAGCCATTCAATTATTTTCCGCAAAAATAGGTTTAAGAAAACAATTATACTACAGATATAATGATTGAACAGAGCCAATTTTTACCTTTATGAAACGACCAGGGCAATAAGTTAATGTTCACTTCAGTATGTCTTACTTTTCGTGATTTTACTAAATGTATTACACTCATTGCCTTTTATATTAAATGAATGACATTTAATACAATCAATAGCAACACATCCAGTTCAATCCACCTAGCTACAACACAGCCACAAACTGAACTTACAAAAGGTCAATATCTAACCACAATAACACGTGCACAGAAAACCATTACACTGATTCAACTCCCCCCTGATTTAGTCGGTCATTTGTTCGGTTGTTTGCAACTGAAATATTAGACTGCGCATCATACGCCACTATTGCTGCATGGAACCAATTTCAATAGAATTCAATCACAATAAATCTCATGGAACAGTTACTTGTCATTAATCCTTTCACAGTGCACTTTGGCGAGCCAATCCAGTTCTAACCCATGGTGTCTCTCTCTCTCTTTCCTTCCATTACAGGTAATTGCACAGCAGCCACCCACTAACTCACGGCGGCTCGGATCAGCATCCGGAGACCTTTTACCGAGCAGCATAAATTTCAATCATAATCTCACACGTGCGGCACGTCCCGATCCTCCGCTGCTGATGTGTGACACAATCATCATTAGCTCTCGATTCGCATTAGTGTCACTCGATGGTACTCCTAACTTCGTCTCGCCGAGTGTATGTACGGAACTGTGACGATAAGCATTGCTGGACGATAGTTTATGGCAAATATTTACAGGACTAATTCTGTTGCACAGCGCTCTTTGGGAGCCGAGAATGCATGTCCAGTCCATCCATATTCACATGAGCGTGTTTTCAGCAACCCGTGAGCAACTTGACAGCTCCAGTACATTGTCAGTGTACCCCGAAAAATTGGTTCAGGTGGTTCTGTCAAACTCGATTATTTCGTGAGCATTTCCTGAATATGGCGTAAAAAGTTAATAATAAACCCAAATTTTAATTATATATATTTTTATTCATTTATCACACAATTACATTACACATTAGTTATTTTGATATAGGCTCATATATACACAAGCTCTACGGAGCTGGGGGATGAATTATATAGATATCATCACAAATTGGTTTGGCGCTGGAATAATTGAAACAATTATAGGAGTACTTAGGTTGTGAACCATTCCACCGATTCGTTTAACTTTTAGTTACAATTTGACAGTTCGATGGGTACTGTGTTGTTGTTGAGATAGTTTTTGTTCGTTTGATTTCAGATGAATGTGATAAAAGCAAACAGCATTTTTTTTCTATATTTTTGTGAATTTTGAAATGAATTCAGTTCTTCGCTAACATTGGCTATATTCGGCGCGGGAAAGAATCAGTTTTATGAATTTTATTACGGATGAATTTTTTATGCCTTCGAAATTTTAGGCATATTTTTCAAGCCAATATTTCAGGTTAAAAACAATGCCTAAGTTCATCAAAATACTTCGATGATTATTAATGGGTTCCTGTGCTAAAATGTGTTAAGCTAACTTGTTAAGAAAACATGTTGGTGGGAGTTGTAGATGTTCATAACGATGCGATATCCAAGCTGCGCATGATGTTTCCCGACGTTGAAGTTCGTGTTTCGGTTAATCGTTAATAAGTATTTTTAACTCCGTCTCCGAGATCTTGCAAATTAAAAGGTCATCTTTGTTGGACTCAATATGTTCTGAAGTCTGAACAAGCTCATGTTTACAATGCTCACATTTTATTTTTCCAATAAACAGTTTTGAACGTGCATTGCTGAATAAGGGTGCGGCCAGAGTAGACGCGAAATGCGAAGCGAAGTGTCCATACGATTTGACAGCTTCTTATTATTGATTGTTATTCCTTTGCGTGCAATTTTCGCGCGGCGTCGCGTAGACGCGTCTACTCTGACAGGCACCTAAATCAATGATTAAAGCGAAAAGTCATCAAACACAGTGGCGGACGCAAGCGTTTCTACAACCGGAACATCGGCATTGTTTTTATCTTTTATCGTAGTCTAGTAATATTTTTGTCGCAACTCTGTTACCACCCACTTTTATTTTATGTATTATACTCTGCGCTTCAAAAACTTAATACAAGAAAAATTTAATCAAATCAAATTAGTTTTGTTTTAATTTAGTTCAATTAATGGTCCCAATTATCTCTACGCCTTTTTGTCCTGCGACTCTTGCCCGTGGTTTGGCATCAACAAAAGACGAAACAAAAATATATTTTCCCTTACAACAAAACCGTGTCGGCGATGCAGGATGGCCCGTTGTTTACGTTGTGTGGCGCCATCTGCTATTTTCCAAGTGGGTACGCGAAACTAAGGCTTTCTGTCATCTTGTGGGGGGGTTGGTTTTCAGTTAATGATTCGTAAATGTTTTGCAGATATAAATCTAATTTTTTAAACATTGTTTGCCACCGTACATCATTGCTGTCTAATCAAAATACCTAGTTACAGAAAAATTACCTTTAATGAAAATTCGAACGATTACATTGCTTACACTACATTCATTCGAAAGATTTCAGTGTTATTCAAATGAAGGATTATTCAATTTGGTATTTCATTAATAGTACTTAGTACTTATAGTACGTAAAACATACTTGTATAACGTACTTATGCCCAATGTGGCGCATCTACAAATGTGCTAGGTAATGTGTAAGGTTTCCGTTCTATATGGTATTAACATTAAGAGAACGGAAGAGGCTGGATATACGACCAGTAGATGATAAGAGATTAATATCAGAACTCGTTATTCTGTTACAGCTATTTTTTATAACAGATGTTGTTATAAAAAATTTATCATAAGTGGTAAAAAACAAAAAATGTTATTTCTTCTGCTATTCGTATTCATTATATCACTTTTTGTTATATACTTGTAATGACGATCATTAACTTTTCATTTCCGCATCCAAAACAGAGAATGTATAATAAAATCATTACAGATATTTTTATTTGTAGTACATATTGACGTAATAGTGATATAAATTTGTTATGACTAACTAGTCAGATAGAGAGTACATCCCAAGTAGGGTGGTGTAACCGGTAGTACCGAAATCGGTAATACCAGTATTACCGGGCAATTTTGAGAACTGATAAAACCGGTAATATAAACGAAAAAATATCAGTATATTCGGTATTTAAAATTTTACTGTCATGATCTAAAAATCTCGAATAGTATTCACCTACATTAGCTAAAGACTGCAGTGCAGCAAACACTTACAACAATTCTAGAAACTTTTTTCAAATAGGCTTAACTGAATTTGATCTTGAAATTTGAAACAACCCATACTGGACACTATATTCCGTCAAACTGACTTTACTACAAGGTAGATCGGAATCCGTTCCTTCTTTTGGGTACACTAGTTGGTTTCAATTAAGAGCACAATCACCGTTCCTAAAATCAAGACCAGAATAAATTACATTCCTTGTCGAGCTACCGTGCGAGACAGACGTTTGTTTCGTGCCTCCGGTTTTTCCAAACAATAGATTGGTTTTTTACTAGTGCTAGTGATTATTGTGAGCTAGGCTTGATAAAGAAAGATTAGCTCATCGAGTGTCCTTCAGCAAGGTTTTCCGGTGCATTAGGGACTATGAGTCGGCCCAACCACCATCGTCATCTGGGTGCCCATCGAGCCTAAGCAAGCTGTCCATTATGCGCTTGGATGATGCTGTGCGAGATCAGCAGAGCAACAGTCATCTGACAGACCATCACACATTTGGTCGGTGTTTGACCGGCACACGCGCAGCCGCTTACCATGTAGGGTAAGACGGTATAATGCGCCCCACCTGGCGAAAACGCCCCCCTTTGATTTCTTGAAAACTATAACTAACTAAGGGTCAAAATCAGTTGGTACCTATAAATACCTAAACCTAAACCATCATACTATGTGATGTAACTTTTCATGTTTGGTTGCTCAACATTCTGGAGGGACACTAGCATTCTGTCTGCCAAACTTGCACAGGAACGCTCAGTTGGGCAACAAAATAACTTTTCTCAGTGGTTTATATGATATAAAATTGCTTCCATCTTCAAAAATGTAACGTTTTCCAAAAATATGTTTCACTGGTCAAAACGCCCCAGTGTAGGCAGGACGATATGCCCTTACCAACTGAACACAAGCGCGGCGAGCTTGCAGCAGTTGCTTCCAAATTATATGGAAAATATTGAAATGTAACTCACACCTGCTTAAATGGACTTATGTTGGTTTTTCAATGTCAAGCACATAAGGATTTGTAACCTTTTTATTATGGGATTGATAAAATACTAATGAATGGTTATGAAACGTCTTTGGTGGGGCGTATTGTCCAGGTAGGGGAGGAGGTTCGGTTGTGGTTGTGGGCACCCTTTTGTGTTTGGTCCATAACTTTGGCCCTGGTTGATCTTATGTCGACATTTGCATAGCAATCGAAAGCTAAACTTATAACCTTACTACTAGCAAAGAAATTAATATGATTTCATCGATTTAGAAAAAAATATTGACAATTGACAACATTTTTGGACATTTTCATTTCGTGGTTCGGTTGTGGGCACCCTTGAAAACTTAGCTAAAAATAAAGAAGCATGAATAAAAACCACCCAGATTTAAAGACAAGGAATAGTTTATTCATTCTAAAAGCCAGGAGACGCTAAAAAACTCAAATCAATTCACCTAGCAGTGATGATGCCTCCCTCGGTGCATTAAGGAGGATGTTGAAAAAATCACATAAGAAAGGTCTAAAATAGCACTTTAGGTAAATGGGTTTTAATTTTTCATTGATTTACGTTTTATTGGTATGCATCACAGTAAAAAAAAAACCTGATTAATCACCCTAGCGGCAATAGTGCCTTTCTCGTTCATTTCAAAAAATAATATTTTGGCCATAAATTTTGATCCCATAGTCCGATCTGACCAATTTTCAATAGGAAACAATGGGAAATGCAACTTGTTGCAAGCAAATCGGTCAACGCTTTGTTCCAAAAAGTGTGTGTGTATAATGACTAGACATGCCCAAAGAACAAAAATATTAAATACACTCATTATTTCGAACAATTATGTCAAACTAATTATAAAAACTGCCTTAAAACGTTATTAAAAATAAGTTTTAAGGGACAAGTAAAACGATATTGAATGATTTATCAATAAAATGAGGGTGCCCATAACCGAACCAATAAAGGTGCCCACAACCGAATTTCGCAGCCTATTTGGAACGAGAAGAAAAAAAAATTCGCGCTAAAATTTTGATGGCAATCGACATTGGGCCTCAAAATAGATTAAATTTACTGTGTAAATACGCATTAGAACTCACTTTTTGAATTAAATCCTTTAAATTATGACACTTTGAAAAAGGCAAAAATTTATTTGTTTCTAGTAGAGATGCTTATCCGGTTTGATATTGTGCTATTATAGCAAACAAATGACGGTTGTCAGAATGACAGCATCTCTTATCTGTCAAAAGATACATAGGGGTGCCCATAACCAAACGGTGCCCACAACCGAACCTCCTCCCCTACTTTTTAAAAACCATTTTTTCACGACTTTTCAAAAAAAGCTTTATTACGTGTTATCTGTAATATTTTTATATGACTACTCACGGGCAATGCATTTGCGACTTCCTGGACTTCCAAATAACACAAAGTTTGCATAAATAGCACTGAAAAGTAAAAAGTTATCAAGGAGTTGCCTTAGGGGGCACATTATATCGTCTTACCCTAAATACATACACCTTGCATCATTAGTCCCGTTCCATGTGATGACGTCTAGGGCGTACTGTGGCAATCGTAGTCAGCAGTAAAAAGAGAAGTAAGGGGACGCCTGGGAAGCAGTGTTACGATAGACGGGGATACCTGCGAGGTGGTCGAGGAATTCGTCTACCTTGGATCCTTGCTAACGGCTGACAACAACGTTAGTCGTGAAATACGAAGGCGCATCATCTGTGGAAGTCGGGCCTACTACGGGCTCCAGAAGAAACTGCGGTCGAAAAAGATTCGCCACCGCACCAAATGTGTCATGTACAAGACGTTAATAAGACCGGTTGTGCTCTACGGACATGAAACATGGACAATGCTCGAGGAGGACTTGCAAGCACTCGGAGTATTCGAGAGACGGGTGCTTAGGACCATCTTTGGCGGTGTGCAAGAAGATGGTGTGTGGCGGCGAAGAATGAACCATGAGCTCGCCCAACTCTACGGCGAACCCAGTATCCAGAAGGTAGCTAAAGCCGGAAGGGTACGATTGGCAGGACATGTTGCAAGAATGCCGGACAGCAACCCTGCAAAGATGGTGTTCGCTTCCGATCCGGCAGGTACGAGACGGCGTGGAGCGCAGCGAGCGAGATGGGCAGACGAGGTGCAGAACGACTTGGCGAGCGTGGGGCGTATCCGAGGATGGAGAGATGCGGCCTCGAACCGTGCATTGTGGCGTCAAATTATTGATTCAGTGTTATCTGTTTAGATGTTAACTAAATAAATGAAATGAAAGGGGACGGTTCGGCACTTCATTCCATAGCTCCTATTTCCATCCCATCAAAAACAAAGCAATGAAAAGGAATTTGGTTTGTTTCTTATTTTTGTGATTTTTTTCACCAGTGAGCACGTCTGTTAGCAAAAATACGCTTAGGGTAGGTGGTTAAAGTTATTTTTTCTATCTCTTTCACATTTTTATTGTGTTAAATAGTTATTCTTAGTATTATTTTTTTTTCTTCTCCTTAAAATAAGTGCTAATTAAATAACTGTGTGTGTGTGCCTCGTGGCAGCGGAACTTTTCCGCAATGTACGAAGGCGATGGTGGCGGGGAAGCGTCGCATACTGTTTCCATTTTTTTGTCGCATTCTAGTGTTGTTTCAAACCAGAATAGAATGTAAATTGGCTACACAGTCACCACCTCTCAGTTCAGTTCATCGCCGGTGGTTACTAAATACCCTCCCTCTACCGCCCCCGCTTCAAGGCCTACCCATCCAACTCTGATGGGCCATACGTTGTTTTCTTTCGACCCAAAGAAAAAGGTTTGAACATTACTCAAATCAGCAAGGATCTGAAGAAGCGTTTTTCGTCGATAACAACCATTGGTCGACTTGGTCGGTTCCAATAAGCTGAGGGTCACTGTTAGTGATCGTAAGCAGGCCAACGAGATTGTTTCCTGTCAGCTGTTTACGCTTGAGTACAGGGTGTATTTGCCGAGTCAGGCAATTGAGATCGCGGGCGTGGTCACCGAAGGGAGTATGACCACCGAAGAAATCCTTCATGGCTTTGGCCAGTTCAAAAAACGTTCTCTCCCTCCCGTCCCGATACTGGAATGCAAGCAAATACATTCAGTGTTACAGGAGGGAGAGAAAAAGGCTTACTTGCCTTCTGACTCCTTTTGCGTGACCTTTTCCGGGTCGGCATTGCCTGACTTTGTGGTGGTTGGCAAACTTCGAATGCCTGTTCGGCCGTATGTGCCGAAGGTTATAAATGGCGTTAATTGTAAGTAACTGGGCCGCACCGCTCTGTATGTACTGCTGCAATAAGCCTCGCTGTTCATCATGCGGAGAGAAGCATGCGGAGGGTGCGTGTAAGACTGCGCCGAAATGCGTTTATTGCAACGAAGGACCTCCGCATGCTCTCACCGCTGCCCCACGTACATACAGCGGCGAGAGTACCAGAAGCGATCTTTACAGCAGCGATCTCGTCGCAGCTACTACGAAATGCTTAAAAAGGCCGCTTCTCGGTTCTACAGTGGAACTGTCGAGGCATTCTTCACAAATAAGACATTTTCAAATTTTTAGTTAACAAATTACAATGCGATGATATGGAAATGCTAATATCATCTTCCAAACTTGGACGTACATGTTCATGATAGCATTAGAGGCGAAAGTATAGAATTCATAGTTCCGTTAGGATACGGCAGGCATGAAGAATGTTTTTATAGAAGTCGATTTGAAAGCGAGCGGAGGGCAATATTTGTGATGGCACATATCACACGACCTTCCTTCTGCCAAGCTCCCGTATGAAGGGGGAGGAAAGAATATCAGTGTGGAAGCTGATATATCTCCACTGGCAAAAGGAAGGTGGTTTGATTTGCTCATATGCCATCGCGTGCGGAAGGATTTGCTATCGACGAGTACTGTCTCCAAATTTCTAATATGACATCAGCATTTAGTCGAATAGGATTTTTATTGCACAGTTCTGTTTTCTCATTGCCAGGCACAACGCCGGCCGGTGCCAAGAGTTTCGGTCCGTAGGAAGCCATCCAGTCCATGGTAGAATGGCGAGTGCACACAGCTCTATCGCGAGAAATCCACAGCGTTTAAGGATTTTCGAAAACATGGTTCGGTCGTACTTCATAAGCGTTATATGGCGCTTGAGGACCAGTTCAAGAAGCTGGTCAAGGCGAAGAAAAGCGGTTACTGGAGGCTCTTCGTCCAGGGTCTGTCGCGTGAGACCTCAATCAAGACACTTTGGTCCGTCAGTAGAAGAATGCGTATCGCGTCGTCGGTTAACGAGGATCGTGAAAGTTCACCACGGTGGATATTCGATTTCGCTAAGAAAGTCTGTCCAGATTCCGTTGGAGCGAATGCTTCGGGTCACTCTAGCTGACAGCGGTGGTGACATGGAACGGCCCTTTTCGATGGTTGAATTCTCACACGCTCTTCTTTCGTGTAACAATTCTGCTCCGGGGATGGATAGAATCAGATTCAATTTGCTCAAAAACCTCCCTGACGTCGCGAAGAGGCGCTTATTGAACCTATTAGATTGAACCTGTTAGAGAAGATGCTTCTCCGCCGGCTCGACGAATGGTTTGAGTCTAATGGTTTGTTGTCAGATACACGCTAAAAATGAACTACTCAAAATTGAGTCGAATCCGACTCATTTTCATTAAAAACGGGACAACTCAAAATTTGAGTAAAAGATACTACTTCAATAAAATGATGATTTCGCGAAAGTTAAGCTTGGCCTTCCATCAATTTTTAATACGACAGATGTGAATCAAGTTTATCTATCTATCTAAGTGCATTTTACGACAAACAGACTCCTAGTTTAAGTGCAATTATCATTTTATTGAAGTAGTATATTTTACTCAAATTTTGAGTTGTACTGTTTTAATGAAAATGAGTCGGATTCGACTCAATTTTGAGTAGTTCATTTTAGCGTGTACATAATTTGGTTTCCGGAGAGGCAAAGGAACGAATGACTGTCTTGCGTTGCTTACTTCGGAAATTCAACTCACCTTCTCTCATAAAGACCTAGGATAGGATGTGCCAATTAGTCATTAAAAATCGTACCGATTTTCTGTCAAAATCGTACCGGTTGCTGATTGGGTGAAAATGACAATCGATTACTTCGATCGGCGTTATCACATTTTCAAAAGGGCAGCTTGTTGTTACCTTGGCCGTGTTGCTGGATAATTAAATTGAAATTTAAGACAAAATTCAAAAGTTTGTTTAATGATTTTTTGGGTAAAATTAATCTATGCTAGACTGCAAATGATGTATGCATGATACTCAAGGGTTATGCTAATTTCAAACACTTGATTTGAAGCAACTTTTTATCCATTTCACTCTAAAACTCATCTAATTCCATGTAAAAACTTTTTTGTGATAGTACGTAGCATCTTTTATTACGCATACTGGAAGAAATGAACGAGAAAACACGATTTTTTTACATGTATCATTCGGCGGATTTTGCAAAAAAAAAAGTTGGAAGCACTGGCCACCACCTCGTTGAAGCAACCGACTGAAGAAACAACAAGGCAGTCGCAATTTAATTGTCACATCCTATCCTAGATAAAGACCAAATTGGCTCTGTATTTTTGGACATTAAGGGGGCTTTTGATTAAGTTCGTGTCGATACATTGTCCGTCAAACTCCACGCGAGTGGATTTTCGCCATGATGAACAACTATTTGTACAAATTGTTGTGTATCTGACGCAAACATGTCAGAAGCGAATAAACTTCATGCGAACAATAACCAGTACATGGTGGGGAGCCACATAGCAACACGTGCTGCCGAACACTTCTTCATCTTCACCGACAGTCAAAGGCTATTCGGAGGAGGCTATTCGGTCGATGAAGCCAGTTAAGCACTCAGCGTGTCTCCTAAGTGGGATACGGAAAGCATTGAGTGCTTTATCGAAACGCTCGTACACCATCATCATGGCATGGGTCCCTTCTCATTGTTCCATTTCGGGAAATGAGAAGGCGGACTCTTTGGCTAAGGTGGGCGCTTTTGAAGGCGATATTTACGAGCGACAAATCGCCTTTGAAGAATTTTTCGCAATAGCTTGTCAGGAGACCTTGTTCAGTTGGCAGCGGAAATAGAAAAATGAAGATATGGATAGATGGCTGCATTCAAGATTCTTCTCCCGCAGGTATCTTTTATTAACTTTATGTGCAGGTATCGAAGAGACCATGGTTCATAGGTTTGAATAAAGGACGTGATTTTGTTCGAACCATGTGTCGACTGATGTCCAATCACTACTCGCTAAATGCACACAAATTCCGGATTAGGCTTTCGGAAAGCAATCTCTGTACCTGCGGCAGTAATTATCAAGATATCGAGCACGTCGTGTGGGGGTAAACGATTCTGGCATTATCTTTAAGACATCCAGAGCTACTTTGACTAAGCAAGCCGACGAAATCTTGAAGCTTCTAACCATTCTTGATGTGATCGTTGAAGCAGAGTCAACGACTACACCTGACGATCAGTATGAATAAGATGCTTCTATCACCGATTTTTCTCGTTTATCGGCTGCAGAACAACTTGTGAAAAGACTGCGGCAGTGCAAAACACTTGCGTTGCCGGTGGCAACTGCGTTGACAAGCAGCCCGTAAAAAACTTCTACTATCAATCTGAAAGGATGTTTAGTATGTTATGCCTACTTATGTTTCACATTGTCCAGCTCAACAAGTTTTTACGGTCATAAATATTGTTTTTCACCCAAAACCCCAGATCAAAAGTTTTTTTTTATTTCTGAAATTTTCACAAATACCGATATTTTACCGGCATTACCGGTATTGACTCCACCAAATACCGAAAACCGGTATTTGTCAAAAATAACCAATACCGATCATCCTAATCGATCCGATCATTCAAGATCGAATTATATTATTTAACAATAAAACCCACTATTATACTGCAACCTTCTGTTGACCACTATAAGAGTAGGGTATGGCCAAGTGACTCTCTCTGACCACTAGAAACCTATTATAACAGTACTTGAATATTCCCCTGCGGGCAGTTTAGCCCGCAAAAAAGGGAATTTGGCTGCGGTAGCTGTCAAAAGTGTTGCTTCGAAAAAAGAGAAACAAAGAGAAGAAAATAATAATGTGGATCATTACCAAATAATATTTTTTTCAGGGTTGTTTATCATTGTACTTCCATCGAAATAAGGTGTGCGTTCGATTTCATGGTGAAATCTAATGAAAAAATAATATTAAACACCACGCGCCCTCAAAATAATGTGGTTTAAGGCAATAAATTGATTTTTTTTATAACAGCAATATCGTAAATCTACACTGATTGTATTGATTTTCCCCCTCAATATATTCTTACTGCAAATCAATCACAAATAAAAGTGGATTATGCAATGAAAACATCGTCAATCGTGAATTTTAGTGATAAATTTCACTGATTTGAAAATGCTTCTTCGTTTTCAACATGGCCATAATAAATTTCACTCAAAAAATGTTGATCTGGGTAAACATCGTTATAAACGCTTTGAAATGCAAATATTCTTATTGGTTAGTCATTTGACCACATTATTTACGACCAAATATTAAGGCTTTATTACGCTCTTCATCACAACCTTAGAGCTGCTTTTTGAGCATGCTTATGAGAAGTTTACTGAGCAGCCATTAAGCTGAGCTGGCTATTGAGATGGCTATTTTAAATCCGCTATTAGAATTAAATAAATCCAAGAAGTATGGAAATGGTTACTTGAAATCAGTCATTACGCCGATTTAAAAAAATCCTAAAATTAGTATTTTCAATACATTGCGCCATTACGCATGTTTGCCTCAGGTACCCCCAGAGACCAGCGAAGACACCCTCAGGGGTAACCCCAGATTGAAAACCGCTGCAGCGCGCTGTTGCAGAAAATCTACGGAGGATAATAGCGGAGAGACTTTAGTTTAAACGATTTTTCCTCAAGGATCTTTCTATCGTCAATTTCATATGAAAAAAAATCTCAAGCAACATCCAAATAAATTCCCGGCGGCACTTTTTTGACAAATGGAAAAAAAAGTTCATTTTTGGGAAGCTTAAACTTTATCTCTAAAGAAATATGGCAGAATTATCCGGAAATTCTATATGTCCCACCCAACAGTATAGCCGAATTTAATTATCATCCTGCCTTCAATGCACTACTGTATGAAGGTAAGGATCCATAAGCCACTTAAGCGAAACCCGCGTGATACAGAGAATCTTCTTTTCCAGCGGTCGTCCAGACGCGCTTTGTGATTTTCCAAACCACAATCCATTTTCCAGCGGTCTTCCAGACGCGCTTGGTAGCAATACAAACCACCTTGCCTTGTGATGTTTGTAAACCATCAAACATTTTATTCTTCGCACATTAACCACTTGAATTCAACTCACCTTTCGAAATCAGCGTCAGGATCTGAACAATAACTTGGCAGGATCGCCAAAATGTGTGACCTCAAATAGTTTAAAGTGTTGACAACAGCTCTCCGTGGGTGCATTTGCACGCCACGGAGATATGACAAGAAGTGGCCGAGTCATGGCTTGCTGAGGCCGAGTCATGGCCCAGACTGTAGCGCGGAAACAAAATGGGGGCTGGATAATGAATTTTTATTTCACACGGCAAGTCATATAGGATGTCAGTTTTAAAATGCTGATTAAAACGTCAAAACACATTTTAGCATAAAATAGTTTGATTTTTCACATTAGAAATTTGATTTGGTTTTAGATTAGCAACACGAAAGGTAAATTATTTTGATCATAAAAACATGTGTTGATGAGTAGCCTAACATGTAGTTCTCCAAAATTCTAACCCTACGTATTTAAAAGTTTTCAGTATATCACTGTCCATAACATTTTAAAAGCATTTTAAAATATACTTCCTACATTTACCATGAATTTATTTTACTCATGATATACGAATGCGAAAATGGTAACTTGGCTTAGAAACCTCGCAGTTAATAACTGTGGAAGTGCTGAATGAACACTAAGCTGCGAGGCGGCTCTGTCCCAGTGTGGGGATGTAATGTAAATAAGAAGAAGAAGAAGACTCAATGGTAGGCCGTTTATAAAAATCGAGAAAAAATGTACCGAGTATTGAGCCATGTGGTACACCATTTTTAGCAATGCAATAATTTCGGATTGAAGCGGTCTCAATTAGGAATTCTGTGGAATGACTAAATGATGTTTTCATTCTCCATTGGCATTATATACCGCCTCCCTCCCCTGTGACATGCCGCCTTGCAAATGAGCGTTCATTCAGCACTTCCACAGTTATTAACTGCGAGGATTCTAAGCCAAGTTACCATTTTTGCATCAGTACATATCATGAGGCTAACACGATGACAATTTTATGCCCAGGGAAGTTGAGAACATTTTCAACACGAAAATTCCCTAGACCGGACCGGGAATCGAACCCAGCCACCCTCATGGTCTCGCTATGTAGCCCCGAAAGAGGGCTTCACAAGGATCAAAGGACGTTATCCTACGTCAATAAGCAAAAATGCGTTGTTTCTCCAAGCGAATACTATTCTTGTAGAAAAACCATCCGGATGAACACATTTAACTGTTTCCGTTCAATTCATTCTCCGACTAATGGCTATCGTCGTCATTTTCAGCACCATAAACTGTGTTTTCCCCCATAAGCACATCCTGTCGGCAAAGTGATGCAAACTACTTCCCTGGAATTGCCCTCATCAGTTCAATCTGTTGTTAAAATCGATTACCGTCCTCCTCCTTTCTGCTGTCAGTCTACAATTCGTTCCGTTCCAGCAGCTCCAGCTTGGGGTAGTTTTTTATCGCAGTTTAAATCTTTCCTCGCAGCTCGCAACTTTTACGCGCCCGTATCAGATGCTCGGTTCGTTCAAACATCTTGCCAAACGATTGTACCGCTGCGGTGACGCAAAAATTCCATGACGAACCAAACTTTTCCCCCAACCTAAACGAGAAGGAAAACACACTTTCGCCACTTTTCAAAGTGATAAAAACGAGCGAAAAAAATGTTAGAACAGTGTTAAACTTTCTGCTCAAACTAGACGGCGGCGATTTTTTATGCTCATCCTCTATTCCATCGCAGCAACCCGCTAAATTTAAACAAGCTGTCATTTCATCGATACCACCAATGTTTTTGAAACTAGATGACACTAAAGTGCGCACCCACTATCCCTTCTTGCAGCGAACAAAGCATGGCGAAGAGTTATATGAGAAAAAGTCGCCCAAGTCACACTGCTGCATAACTCTGCTTTCCCCCTAGAGTTGTCTGTATGTGTGTATGTCCTTAGCTAGTCAGATTCGGCACTATCAGTTTCCTCAAGAAAAAAAAACTTTCCCCACCGTTCAAAACTGAAAGCTGCTGCCACTTTGGGGAGCGGCGTGGCGCGGTTAGCAAACTTGCCAGTGTTTACGAGACAGAAAACTGCCGTGGGACAGTTTTCTTGCTAAGTAGAGTATGCTGCGCTGGCTCCGAGTCCATGGCTATCAGTGTTAACTTTACTAACAAATTTTCGCAAAAGTTTTGTGTCTCCCGAACTTTCCAAACAAGATGAACGGTATCTGGTTGCCAATCTGGAGAATGAACAGTCGGATGGTAGCGCTTGTTGAAGTGGCTTCAGTACCACTTTTCTTAAATTTCGTATAATGATTAACGGGGTGATAGAGCGCTGTGGACTCTATTGAAGTTAAAGGTATTTTTTAAGATATTCAGAAATTTACCTTTATGTGTCCTTATTGCAGACTCGTGGAAATAATCATTAGATAGATTATTGTGGTAGTAGCATTCATTTGTTTATTTTCTTCTTCAAAATAATCGAAGCTAGTGGAGCTGAAGAAAACGAACCCACTTCGATCCCTTCCATGACAACAAACAGTAAATGAACATTAAATATTAAAATAACAGCATTATAACGAAAACCGACCCTGCTTCAGATCAGATCTCGAATGAACATATCACATCCAATCTAAGCTGTAATCACAGCAATATATTTCTACTGAAACCTAACCAAATATTTGCTCGTTTATTACCAAATCCCTGTGACACTTTAACGGCAAACCGGCCGTGTGTGTCGACCCACAGAATAAAGACACAGGGCTGAGAGCTGACGTCGAGGATCAAGGAAAAAGGTACGGTAATTAATTTTAATTGCTCTATTCTGTTCAAGTCCGACTTCTGAAAACTATCCCAATGGCTCTCTCGTAGTTATTTAATCCAATCCCGGGGAAGGTTCACAATCCCACAAAATATATGATTTAACTTTGCTTTCCAGCCCTGCTCAGACCAGAGAAAGCCATGACCAACTTGGGAATTCACTCACTTCCACTTCAAACGGATTTCATCGCACTGTAGTAGGCGCTGATAAACGATGTTCGCATTGAGTGAAAAATGGACTGATTCCCAAGACGAACAAGAAAATTAAATCTCCTGTCTTACCCCAATCTTCGGTGAATTGAGATCTAATTTCGATCCTTCCCAGTATCAGAAGGTGCTGCGGTTGATGAAGCAAAAAAGGAAATCAATTTTAATTGGGTGGTTTCTATGGTGCGTCGAAAGCACTCAACTTTCTTTTTGACACCTCTTCGATTGCCGCTGCCTACTGCGGTGAGATTTTCCTCCGGGCTACGAAATTTATTCCAGCACTATGCCGGTTCACCCGCAAAAAAAGTTTCAAAAGGAAAACTAACATCAAAGTTGTTTGAAACTTCTTGCTTGCTTTCTTCGACTCGACCGTGCACAGGGTGTGCGCACTGACTGTTCGGGAAAACTTTGTTTTGAAGTGAACAATATCGAACACTCAACCGCACCCGGCTCTGGGAATACGCCATATCGGCACTACAAAGGGGAAAAGAAGAGGTGAGAATGCTTTTGGCCGCACAAATATTCCTTTAAAGGGAAGCATTGCAGCAAAATCGTGGCACTTTGAGCGACATGACGGAATTTTGCGACAAAAGTCAAGTCTTACACGGAATGAATCAACTAACTTAACGGGTCTAAGCAGCTGTTCACGAAAATTTCAAATGCTAATGCAGTAGAATCAAAATCCAAAATCAACCAACTTTCGTTCAAATCCTATCAAAATCTAATCCAAATCTAATACAAATCCAATCCAAATCTAATCCAAATCCAATCCAAATCCAATCCAAATCCAATCCAAATCCAATCCAAATCCAATCCAAATCCAATCCAAATCCAGTCAATCAAATCAATCAAATCAATCCAGTCCAGGTCAGTCAAGTCAGTCAAATCAGTCCGATCCAGTCCAAATCCAGTCCAGTCGTCCAAGATCCAGTCCAGGTCAGTCAGGTCAGTCGAGGTCAGTCCAGATCGGTCGATCAATCCAAATCGGTCAGGTCCAGTCAGGTCAGTCAAATCCAGTCCAAATCAGTCAGATCCAGTCCAGGTCAGTCAAATCAGTCCAGATCAGGTCAGTCCAGATCGGTCCAAGATCCAGGTCAGATCAGTCGGTCAGGTCAGTCCAGTCCAGATCAGTCAGATCAGTCAGTCCAGATCCAGATCAGGTCAGTCAAGTCAGATCCAGTCCAGGTCAGATCCAGTCAGAGTCAGGTCCAGGTCAGTCCAGATCCGGTCAAGGTCAGTCAGTCAAATTGGTCGGTCAGGTCGATCCAGATCAGAGTCCGATCCTCAGTCCAGATCCAAGTCCAGATCCAGTCCAGATCCAGTCAGGTCAGTCAGATCAGTCCAGATCCAGGTCCAGATCAATCCAAGTCCAGGTCAGATCCAGTCCAGATCGGTCCGATCCAGTCCAGATCCAGTCCAGATCAGTCAGATCCAGTCCAGGTCAGTCCAGATCCAGTCCAGGTCAGTCAGGTCCAGTCCAGATCCAGTCCAAGTCAGTCCGATCCAGTCAGGTCAGTCCAGGTCCAGTCCAGATCAGTCCAGATCCAGTCCAGGTCGGTCAGGTCCAGTCCAAGATCCCGGTCAGGTCAGGTCGGTCCAGTCCAAATCCAGTCAAGTCCAGTCCAGATCCAGTCCAGATCCAGTCCAGATCCAGTCCAGATCAGTCCAGGTCAGTCAGATCCAGTCCAGATCCAGGTCAGTCCAGATCCAGTCCAGAGTCCAGTCCAGATCAGTCCAGGTCAGTCAGATCCAGTCAGGTCCAGTCCAGGTCAGTCGGTCCAGATCCAGTCCAGATCAGTCCAGGTCCAGTCCAGGTCCAGTCCAGATCCAGTCCAGATCAGTCCAGATCAAGTCCAGATCGGTCAGATCCAGTCCAGATCCAGTCAAGTCCAGTCCAGATCCAGTCCAGGTCAGTCCAGGGATCAGTCCAGATCCAGTCCAGATCCAGTCCAGGTCCAGTCCAGATCCAGTCAGGTCAGTCCAGGTCAGTCCAGGTCAGTCGGTCAGGTCAGTCCAAGATCGGTCAGATCGGTCCAGATCCAGTCAGGTCAGTCCAAGTCGAGTCAGATCCAGTCCAGATCCAGTCAGATCCAGTCCAGGTCAGTCAGATCCAGTCCAGGTCCAGTCAAGGTCGGTCAGATCCAGTCCAGATCAGTCCAGGTCCAGTCAAGAGTCGGTCAGTCCAGGTCAGTCCAGATCGAGTCAGATCGGTCAGTCAGGTCCAAGTCCAGGTCAGTCAGTCAGGTCAGTCCAGATCCAGTCCAGGTCAGTCCAGGTCCAGTCCAGGTCAGTCAGATCCGGTCCAGGTCCAGTCCAGGTCAGGTCCAGATCCAGTCCAGGTCAGTCCAGATCCAGTCCAGATCCAGTCCAGGTCAGTCCAGGTCCAGTCAAATTCAGGTCAGGTCAGTCCAGATCCAGTCCAGGTCAGTCCAGATCCGGTCCAGATCGATCCAGTCGGTCAGGTCAGTCCAAGGTCAGTCCAGGTCAGTCAAGATCCAGTCCAGATCCAGTCCGATCCAGATCCAGTCAGTCCAGTCCAGTCAGATCCAGTCCAGATCCAGTCCAGTCAGTCCAGGTCCAGTCCAGGTCAGTCAGTCAGATCCAGTCAAGTCCAGTCCAGATCAGTCCAGATCCAGTCCAGGTCAGTCCAGATCGGTCCAGATCCAGTCCAAGTCCAGTCCAGGTCAGTCAGGTCAGTCCAGATCCAGTCCAGGTCAGTCCAGATCAGTCAGTCAGTCAGATCCAGTCAGGTCGGTCAGGTCAGTCCAGATCGGTCCAGTCCAGATCAGGTCAGATCAGTCCAGATCCAGTCCAGGTCAGTCAGGTCGGTCAAGTCCAGTCCAGATCCAGTCAGGTCAATCCAGTCAGGTCAGTCCAGATCCAGTCCAGATCCAGTCAGGTCAGTCGATCCAGTCCAGATCCAGTCCAAGTCGGTCCAGTCAGTCCAGGTCAGTCAGATCCGGTCCAGATCAGTCAGGTCAGTCCAGATCCAGTCAGATCGGTCCAGATCCAGTCCAGGTCAGTCCAGATCCAGGTCCAGATCGGAGTCCAGTCAGGTCGGTCAGATCAGTCAGGTCAGTCCAGATCCAGGTCAGGTCAGTCCAGATCCAGTCAGATCCAGATCCAGGTCCAGTCCAGATCCAGTCCAGATCCGGTCAGGTCAGTCAGATCCAGTCCAGATCCAGTCCAGATCCAGTCAGATCAGTCAGATCCAGTCCAGATCAGTCAGGTCCAGGTCAAGTCAGTCAAGATCCAGTCCAGATCCAGTCCAGATCCAGTCCAGATCCAGTCCAGGTCAGTCCAGATCCAGTCCAGGTCAGTCCAGATCAGTCCAGGTCAGTCCAGATCCAGTCAGGTCCAGTCCAGATCAGTCAGGTCAGTCCAGATCAGTCCAGATCCAGTCCAGATCCAGTCCAGGTCGGTCCAAGATCAGTCCAGGTCCAGTCCAGGTCGATCCAGTCCAGTCAGGTCAGTCAGTCCAGGTCGATCCAGTCCAGGTCAGTCCAGATCCAGTCAAGTCAGATCCAGTCAGTCCAGATCGGTCAGGTCAGTCCAGATCCAGTCCAGGTCAGTCCAGATCCAGTCCAGATCCAGTCCAGATCAGTCCAGATCCAGTCCAGGTCAGTCCAGATCCAGTCCAGGTCAGTCCAGGTCAGTCAGGTCAGGTCCAGATCCAGTCCAGATCCAGTCCAGATCCAGTCGGTCAGTCAGGTCAGTCGATCAGGTCCAGATCCAGTCCAAGATCGGTCAAGATCGGTCAGATCCAGTCCAGGTCAGGTCCAGATCAGTCAGGTCAGTCCAGATCCAGTCCAGATCGGTCCAGATCCAGTCCAGATCGGTCAGTCGGTCAGAGTCAGTCCAGATCAGTCCAGGTCGGTCAGATCAGTCCAGGTCAGGTCAGATCCAGTCCAGGTCCAATCGGTCAGTCAGGTCCAGTCCAGGTCCAGTCCAGGTCAGTCCAGTCCAGTCCAGATCGGTCAGTCCAGGTCAGTCCAGAGTCGAGTCAAGATCCAGTCCAAGTCAGTCCAGATCAGTCAAGTCAGTCCAGATCCAGTCAAGTCGGTCAAGTCAGTCCAGATCCAAGATCCAGTCCGATCCAGATCAGTCAGATCAGTCCAGATCCAGTCCAGGTCAGTCCAGATCCAGTCAAGTCCAGTCCAGATCCAGTCCAGATCCAGTCCAGGTCGGTCAGTCCAGATCAGATCAGATCAGTCCAGTCAGTCCAGTCAGTCCAGATCCAGTCCAAGTCGGTCCAGGTCCAGTCCAGGTCCAGTCCAGATCCAGTCAGATCCAGTCAGATCAGTCAGATCCAGTCCAGATCAGTCAGATCCAGTCCAGGTCCAGTCCAGGTCAGTCCAGGTCAATCCAGATCGGTCAGATCAGTCCAGATCCAGTCCAGATCCAGTCAGGTCCAATCAGATCCAGTCCAGTCGGTCCAGATCCAGTCCAGATCCAGTCCAGATCCAGTCAGGTCAGTCCAGATCCAGTCCAGATCCAGTCAGAGTCGGTCCAGGTCGGTCAGGTCAGTCCAGGTCAGTCCAGATCGGTCCAGATCCAGTCCAGATCCAGTCAGATCCAGTCCAGGTCAGTCCAGATCCAGTCAGATCCGGTCAGATCCAGTCCAGGTCCAGTCCAGGTCAGTCCAGATCAGTCCAGATCCAGTCAGGTCGGTCAGATCCAGGTCAGTCAGTCCAGATCCAGTCCAGGTCAGTCCAGATCCAGTCCAGATCCAGTCCAGATCCAGTCCAGGTCAGTCCAGATCCAGTCCAGATCCAGTCCAGATCCAGTCCAGATCCAGTCCAAGATCAGGTCCAGATCAGTCCAGGTCAGTCAGTCAGTCAAGTCAGTCCAGATCCAGTCCAGTCAGTCCAGTCAGTCCAGATCCAGATCCAGGTCAGATCAGGTCAGTCAGATCCAGGTCAGATCCAGTCAGATCCAGTCCAGGTCAGTCCAAGTCCAGTCCAAGTCGAGTCCAGATCAAGTCAGTCCAGGTCCAGTCAGTCCAGTCCAGTCAGTCAGTCCAGGTCCAGTCCAGATCCAGTCAGATCCAGTCCAGGTCAGTCAGATCCAGGTCCAGATCCAGTCCAGGTCAGTCCAGGTCAGTCCAGATCAGGTCCAGATCCAGTCCAGGTCGGTCAGGTCGGTCCAGATCCAGTCAGGTCAGTCCAGGTCGGTCAGATCGGTCCAGGTCGGTCCAGGTCAGTCAGTCGGTCAGGTCAATCAGTCGATCCAGTCCAGATCCAGTCAATCAGGTCAATCAAGTCAAGTCCAGATCCAGTCAGGTCAATCAATCCAGTCAAGTCAGTCGGTCAGGTCCAGTCAAGATCGTCAGTCAGGTCAGTCAGGTCAGTCCAGGTCAGTCAGATCCAGATCCAGGTCAGTCCAGTCCAAATCCAGTCAGTCAGAGTCAGTCAGATCCAGTCCAGATCAAGTCCAGGTCAGAATCAATCCAGTCAGTCCAGATCCAGTCCAGATCCAGTCAGATCCAGTCCAGATCCAGTCCAGGTCAGTCAGATCCGATCAGTCAGTCCAAGGTCGAGTCCAGATCCAGTCCAGATCCAGTCCAGGTCCAGTCCAGATCGGTTCAGATCCAGTCAATCCCTGATCCAGTCCAGATCAGTCAGATCCAGTCCAGATCCAGTCCAGATCCAGTCCAGATCAGTCCAGGTCAGTCCAGGTCAGTCCAGATCCAGTCCAAATCAGGTCAGATCCGGTCCAGATCCAGTCCAGATCAGTCCAGATCCAGTCCAAGATCCAGTCAGATCCAGTCCAGATCCAGTCAGGTCCGATCCAGGTCGGTCCAGATCCAGGTCCAGGTCGGTCAGATCAGTCCAGATCAGTCCAGATCAGTCCAAGATCGGTCAGATCAGTCCAGATCCAGTCCAGGTCAGTCCAGATCGGTCCAGATCCAGTCCAGGTCAGTCCAGGTCAGTCCAGATCAGTCCAGATCGGTCAAGGTCCAGTCCAGATCAGTCAGATCCAGTCCAAGATCCAGTCCCGATCAGTCCAGGTCAGGTCAGATCCAGTCCAGATCCAGTCCAGGTCAGTCCAGGTCAGGTCAGATCCAGGTCAGGTCAGGTCCAGATCCAGTCCAGATCCAGTCCAAGATCCAGTCCAGATCAGTCCAGATCCAGTCAGAGTCAGTCCGATCCAGTCCAGGTCAGTCCAGGTCAGTCCAGATCCAGTCCAGATCAGTCCAGATCCAGTCAGATCCAGTCCAGGTCAGTCCAGATCCAGTCCAGATCCAGTCCAGGTCAGTCAAGATCAGTCCAGATCCAGTCCAGGTCCAGTCCAGATCAGATCAGATCCAGTCAGATCCAGTCAGATCCAGTCCAGATCCAGTCAGATCCAGGTCAGTCCAGATCCAGTCAGATCCAGTCAGGTCAGTCCAGATCCAGTCCAGATCCAGATCCAGATCAGTCCAGTCGGTCCAGTCAATCGGTCCAGTCCAGATCCAGTCCAGATCAGATCAGGTCAGTCCAGATCCAGTCAGATCCAGTCCAGATCCAGTCCAGGTCGGTCCAGATCCAGTCCAGGTCCAGTCAGGTCAGTCCAGGTCAGTCCAGGTCAGTCCAGATCCAGTCAGGTCAGATCGGTCCAGGTCAGTCAGTCGGTCAGATCCAGTCCAGATCCAGTCCAGTCAGTCAGATCCAGGTCAGTCCAGTCCAGAGTCGGTCCAAGATTGAATTCAGATCCAGGTCCAAGATCCAGTCAGAGTCAGTCCAAATCCAGTCGAGTCCAGTCCAGATCCAGTCCAGGTCAGTCCAGTCAGAATCCAGTCAGGTCAGTCCAAGGTCAGTCGATCGGTCAGGTCGGTCCAGGTCGGTCCAGATCGGTCAGTCCGGTCGGTCAGATCAGTCCAGATCAGGTCCAGATCCAGTCCAGATCCAGTCCGATCCAAGATCCAGTCAGATCCAGTCCAGGTCAGTCCAAGTCCAGTCCAGATCCAGTCCAGATCCAGTCAGGTCAGTCCAGATCGAGTCCAAGTCGGTCAGGTCAGTCAGGTCGGTCAAGATCCAGTCCAGGTCAGTCAGATCCAGATCGGTCAGATCGGTCCAGGTCAGTCCAGATCCAGTCCAGATCCAGTCCAGATCAGTCCAGGTCAGTCCAGATCCAGTCCAGGTCAGTCAGGTCAGTCCAGGTCAGTCCAGATCAGTCAGTCCAGATCAGTCCAGGTCAGTCCAGATCCAGGTCAGGTCGGTCCAAGTCAGTCCAGATCGGTCAGGTCAGTCAGATCAGTCCAGGTCGGTCCAGATCCAGTCCAGATCCAGTCCAGATCAGTCAGGTCAGTCCAGATCCAGTCCAAGATCCAGTCCAGGTCAGTCAGATCCAGTCAGATCGGTCCAGATCAGTCAGATCGGTCGATCCAGTCCAAGTCAGTCAGATTGGTCAAGTCAGATCGGTCCAGGTCAGTCGAATTGATCCAGATCCAGTCCAGATCCAGTCAGGTCGGTCCAGATCCAGTCCAGGTCAGTCCAGGTCGGTCAGATCCAGTCCAGGTCAGTCCAGATCCAGTCCAGATCCAGTGATCCCAGTTGGTCCAGAGGTCAGTCCAGTCCAGTCCAGATCCAGTCAGATCCAGTCCAGGTCAGTCCAGATCAGTCCAGGTCAGTCCGATCCAGTCAGGTCAGTCCAGATCCAGGTCAGGTCAGTCCAGTCCGAGGTCCCAGTCAGATCCAGTCCAGATCCAGTCCAGATCCAGTCCAGGTCCAGTCCAGGTCAGTCCAGATCCAGTCCAGATCGGTCCAGTCCAATCCAGTCAGTCGGTCCAGATCCAGTCCAGTCAGTCAGATCCAGTCCGATCCAGTCAAGTCGGTCAGATCCAGTCTCCAGATCCAGTCCAGGTCAGTCCAAGATCAGGTCCAGGTCAGTCCAAGATTCAGTCCAGATCCAGTCCAGTCAGTCCAGTCCAGTCCAAGTCCAGTCCAGGTCAGTCAAGATCAGGTCAAGTCGGTCAAGGTCAGTCCAAATCGGTCCGGTCAAATCAGTCCAGATCCAGTCAGTTCAGTTCAGGTCAGTTCCAGGTCGGTCCGTTCGAAATGATCTAGTCAAGTCCAAACCAAATACAATCCAATTTTTTTTCCAATTCCCTATCTTTTATCATTTTGAAATCGTAAACCTTATCGTATAGAAAACTTTAACAGAGCTATGAGTTCATTATTTTCTGCTTTAGTATTGGTTAATCAAACAGCAACAGTTGCTGTACGTTTTTTATCTCAAGGCTTTTTTTCTTCTTGTGCTCCAGGAAATCGTGTGAGCTTTTCTGTAGTTCCAATCTATTACCTATTAAATTTTATTCTTCTTTGCATTGTTAAAATTTTACCATTTGTATTATGCGTCTCCATTCGCTGTCGAATTCGCTCTGTTGTGATCCTGATCATTTAATTTACATTCCTAACCCATTATGCGCTGTCGACGACCCCGTCTAAAGGGATTCCCGGTAGCAGACTAAACGTTCAGCAACCGAGTGAAAACCTATCGATTCGAATTGTGCGTTCCATTGGTGCCTCGATACCGGGAAAAATGCGGCTCCAAGAGGGAAGGGGAGACGAAGAAAAGTTGTTCTTCAAAGGAAGGTGCAGAAGGTGAAGTTTTTTGTCGATTGAGGTAAAAGAAAAAGGAACCTGGGTTGTTGGGGCTTCTTGTGAAGTACTGTTTCGATTTTTCTCATCTCTGTACGCTCTGCGCTGCTGCTGGTGGTGGGTGTAAATTTTCGCCTGGAGTCAGCTCAGTCAAAGTTGGAAACCCTGTGTCGCCTTTGAAAACAGGGCAAAAGAAAAACAAACATCAATTCTGCGCTGTGGCAAAGGGGTGTGGAAAAAAAGTTCTCCTCTGGAGCAACGATCAGTTGTCGGTTTCCTTTGCCAGTGCATATATTGAAAAAACGGTTGTCAGTGTGGAAAAGCTTCATCTCGGGGTTGGGTTTGCGGTGAAATGAAACCCTCTCGAGAGAATAAGCCTGGCACTGAAACTATTGATGAAATCTGCAATTGAAAGGGAATCGATTCAACTGGAAGAAAGGTGGAATAAAATCGACGCTTCTTTGTTCTGCGATGGTATGCTTTTTAAATTGTAAATAGGTGAATGCTTTTTTTTCAATAGAAAGGAGAATGTAGATCTGCAATTTATATTTTTCAAATGATTGTATATAATATTTTACACTCTCGCATAATGAAATGCAAACAAAATTTTCATCGATTTTAATAAGAATAGTTCAAGATTTGGAAACTCTGAAACTCAACTCACAGGATTTACTGCTAGTCGAAAGTTTTTGGAATATGCCAAAACCCATCTGGCCGAAAGTCCTTTTTCACGAAATGTCATTTGGCCGAAATGGCTAAATGGCTGAAAATGACGTTCGGCCAAACTGGTCATTTGGCCGAACACGTTACCTGGCCGAAAATTGCATTTGGCTAAAACGGTTGATTGAAAGAAAGGATCATTTGGCCAAACGTGAAATTAAGACCAGATCATTAAGAAATGGGGCACTTTCAAATGCGTGTAATTTTTTAACTTTTAGTTTTATCGAAAAACTTTTTAAGAATGGAACAAAAGTTAAATTATTTTATGTCATATGAATAACTGAACCGAATCATGCATCGTTGTCAATCGGCGCACAACTTCTTTGGCCATGACCTAACCAAACGTTATAGGCCTATACTATGTTCGCATGTTATTCGGCTATCTTGATGAGCTTTCTTTTGTCGATAATTTGAGTAACATGTTATTCAGGCCGTAGTGCGAACATAGTATTAGCTAAGCTTTGACCGACTGTTCATATCTATGGATGCTACTCCGTGATTTACCAGAAACAGTGAAATTGCACAACGAATCAACTGATAGGCTGACTGGGATAAGTAATTATTCGCACTGTGCAAGTCTCAGTAACACACATGTGGAAGCGTTGGTTTGGGAAATGGATTGTCAGTGTTTCGACTATACTTGCGATTTGGGAATCTTGAACTTATTCAATAGCCGTTTGGTTGCGAAGGCCGACGGAAGTCTTTCGTAGCTTAGTTGGTTCAAAGCATCAGTCTAGCGTACTGAGGGTCATGGGTTCGAATCCCTTCAAAGTAACGTGGTTACCTCCAATACATATTTCAAATCAAATTCACATCGGAGTTTTTCAGAACATTGTAAATTAATGTTCATGTCGGGGAGCCAACATACGAAAAAAAGACAATTATCATTAATTGTACTAACAAAGGTAAAGGATTTTTAGGCGGATTTTTTGCTATTAAGAAACCGTGTTTACCTCTGAGTCTCTACAAAAATCACCAGAAGGAACAATTTACTAATTAATGATTTGAGTGTATTACTTCTACGTGAAGTTAAGTTCCGTATCATTAGGAACAATTTGTTATTGGGTAGATATCGTTGGGTCTGGCTTCACACTGATGTAAGCTTTTCATTAGAGATTTTTAAACATTAATACGATTAGTGTTCATAAAATAATAAATGCGATAAATGTCGCACTCACATTCGAATGGCGCATAAAGCAAAACCAAACATTACGATCATCGCGCGATCATTCTGCGGCTAAAACATAAAGTTCGAAGAAATGCGTACTCCAATCTGCCGAGTGAGGAGTGAGGAGTTCGTACTGCTTGTAACCCTGGATTTTTTACTCCGTTCTAGAAATTGACGTGCCTAAGTCCTAAGCTGCTGCCAAAGGCAGTCTTAAGCCAAAAACAGATTCCAGTGCGTTTGGTAGTCAAAAGGAATTCGGAAGTAGGTGGTGCTGATCTTAGGAATTTGATAAACAAATCACATTCCTCTATTTAATTGTTCTACATTAAAGGCGACCGAAAGTCAATTCGGCATTCCCGAACAGCTGGCGGCCTTCTGCGGTTTGATTTCTGTCGAAGCATCGAATTGCTGGAAACTTGATAAACTCTCCAGCGTCGGAAACGTATGACGTTGAATTCTTAGTAATTATGCGTTTTTTTGGCGACGTTGTTGCATTAGCCTCGCCACTGCACTGACGCAATATAATTGCAGTTATCTGTCGCAAAGCTGCTTCCTTCGTCGCCATTACATCCAGAGAGCACAGGATCCCTTTACTCGAAGTGGTTGACCGCATCCTAAGAATCGGAGCCGATGCCAGCCTTCATTCGGTGGCGCGGATCCACTGACACGAAGCAAAAAGCTGGTTGATGTCTCCAGCCAAGGTTGATAAATCCATCGCCGCACGTTTTCTAAAAGGGGGATATCGTCGAGAAGTTAAGAAGATCGGTATTAGAACTCATCGTCACGTGTTTCCAGGACCACGAAATTTACTACAGCGACGGTTCCGTATTGAGCCGAGGCGTCGGCTTCGGAGTATCCGGTGGGAACTTGAGCAGGTCGGGCAGCCTTTCTCGGGCAGTGTTTTCCCTTCAGAAGCTGCAGCAATCTTCATTGCGGCTACTCTCCTGGCTAACAAGCTCATCGCGATACTTACCGATTCAGACAGCGTCGTCGCCACTCTTTAGATTGACACTCCCAAGCATACAAAGGATTTCTCACAGGAATAGCGTCGATTATCTGTTTGGCTGGGATCCCCGGCCGTTATGGCTTTGCCAGTGTTGCTTTACTGCCGTTCCGCTGGCCGAAATCATGAACAAAAAGTGTCGTCGGCCAATACTGGGCTAGGATTTGGAACAACAACAGAACAATATTTCTGACCTTGTCGAAGGACGAGTTTATACTATCCCATTTAATTCCACCACTTATTGTGCTTTTGACATATACGTTTTTCGACCTCAACAGTAAGACCGTCTTCATTACGAGGCCGGTAATAAAAGTCAGTTCAGTGCGTGATTTCTCTTGTATTCTGACAGCAGAACGATCGCACGATCGGCCGAAATATTGTGTTATGCATTGCGCGGCCGGTAATAAGAGTAGCCATCGAACAAGTAAGTGCAGTGCGTGTAATATGGTAATATGGTAATATGGACATGCTAAGGAATCGCGTCACAGGGAAAATGTCGTAATATTGGGGACCTAAACCACTTACATGAATCTTAAAAAGAAGTCGTAGTGCTTGAAGCCACTTTAGTGGAAAACCATCGGATTTTGTGATTTTTTGACAATGAAAATCATGATGAAAAAATTTCGATTTAAAAGTATGTGGGTGAAATGGACATGTTAAGGAATTAAGCTTCAAACAGTGATTTTAGTTAATGAATTGTACGCATAGGCTAAGTATCTCTAAAATGTAAGCATATGCGGTATTTCGAAAAATTTAGTTTTGGAACATTCGAAACGAAATTCCGCAAAATTTGAGTATGGCGAAATCTAATCTTCTGACATTTTTTTTTCGTTAAATTAAAAAAATTTCGACGTAAAAATCATACTTAAACGGAATTACGCAGAATTTCGAAAACAGTTTTTAATAATTCCAAAAATTCGGCTGCGCCGCTGAATAAAGCGCTTCAAACTATATTCAAAATCTTATACATACAAATTCCTTCACTGAATCTCACTACGTAATACAATTCTGTATCTTCAACCGAAACGCATTTAGCTTTCCACTTGAAAATTTCTTCAATTTGTTGGTGAAAGTGTTCAAGTATAAAACGTAATGTATATCTGCTGATTTGAATAATATTGTTCAGTGATAAATCTGCGATAAGCGGAATATTCCTTGCTGGGCTAGGTACTGAGTATTATCCGTTTCCCGTTATCTTTTGAAAGTGTTCAGTTTGAACACCCATTGTTTGAAAACATTGAAATGGAGATGGTGATGTTTCAGAAGTTTTCTTGATTTAGTAGATTTTTAGATCTTTACAGATTTTAGAATGCTTCATTTTTGGGGCATTCTCTGGAATCTCATTTATTGCCGATTCTGGAACTGATTCAGATCCTTCCGATTGTCATGACCTAAACTTTTAACCTTAAAATATTTTTGATTCCGTATATCATGGAAATCAATAATTTTCTCACATTTCCTAGATCCTGCAGATCCAGTTTCAAAATTGTATCGATTTTTTGTCACAATCGTGCCGGTGCGGCGCGTTTTCCGTACCGTCGTGCGGGGCTTCTTTCGACAAATCAGGGGCTACTTTGGACATTTTAAAACAAGAATTACAACGAAATTTACAATAAAATTATCATTATCACCAATCAAGTGTATTGTTGATAGTTGGATGGCAACTTTCTGTTTCAAATTTGGTATTTTTTTCAAAAAATCTAAAATCCAAAGTAGCCCCCGGAATCAAAAGAAGCCCCGCACGACGGTATAGGGCAGTTTGTTATTAGTTTGGACGTACTGCTGGTTTTAAAATTTAATATTTAGCAATTAACGTAAATGTCGCATCCCACCGCTATTATTGTTAAGGTTCGACAGCCACCGACACCCCAGAATTTTTCGCAGAATTGCTCTCGCGAAAAGTGAGTGAGAGTGAGTGAGAAAAAAAAGTGATGGATGAAAAATGCTTCTCATCATACACAACGTAAAAAAATGGCTCGCTTTATATTTCCAACAGACCTCAGTAAAAATTTAGAAAAAGTCAAGTTTTGTACTGCAATCAACAGCTTTCATACTGCTTAGATCTATTGAAAAGACCATTTTGGAAATGTTTACAGATTCAATAAATCTTCATGAATTTGGTTGAAAATTTGCCTGGAGACTTTATCCAAGATGTTAATTGAAATGGAGGGGTGGCACTTTGAATCTGTAATAATTTTCAAAACGGTGAACAGATCTAATCAATATGAAATCTGTTGGCTGCAGTTAAAAAATTCGGCATTTCTAATTTGTACTGAGGTCTTTTGAAAATATTAAGCAGTGAATATTTTTACGTCGTTAATGGCGAGTAACTGATCTGTTACTTATGTAATTTTGTAAAATTCAGCTAGATTCTTCCTATAGCATTTGGTAACAATATTTGACTATAAAAATAATAAATAAAATTATTTTTCACCGAGGATTTTTGGAATTCGTTTTTGCATTATGTATATAATGCAAAAAAAAAACTATTCAATAAAAATTCCGCGGAAAAAAATAAATTTCGTTTCGTTTCGTAAAATTTTGAATCAAATGGACCTCGATTTCGTTTCGTTTCGAAGTCTCGGAAGTAAATCTGAATTTCGTTTCGTTTCGTTTCGAACCAACAATAGTATTTATAATTTCGTTTCGTTTCGTCAGGAAAAAATGTGTAATCGGATACCCTTATTAAAATAATCCTCTGGAAATAAAAATATTGGATAATAATTAATACATTACAATGATTTTACTAAAAAGCATGTTTCATAAAAAAAATCACTTAAAAATGCCATTTGTCGGAACAAAGCTTGGAAATTCGAATTTCCTTCGAATTGTCTTCGGAGGTAAGCAATACAAACTTTTCAAAATAAAATTTCGTTGAAAAAATGTATGTACTTCATATGATCCATAATACTCACACTAGAACGTGTCCGTTTTACCCCACCATGATTCAATTTCTTGAAAAATTCTCAAAAAAAAACGAATTTTGAGATAAACCATCAATTTAACCCGTACACAACCTTTTGATAGACTAAGTTCGAGCTCCACGAGGATCATGTGGATAAGTTTTGCCGATTTCTGTTTAAAAAGCTTGAATACTGCACATCAAAAATCATATCACCATGGCATTTCAGCCATAGTTTAATTAAATCTTTAATTAACAGATTAGTTTTCATTATTTGAATGTAGTAAAACAAGTTACACTCATAATTTGGAACAAGCAATAAGATTTACTTGATGGAGTGCCTTGGAGTGATTGATTTTGCTCAAACGGGACCCCTGTCCGTTTTACCCACCCTGTCCATTTTACCCCCACCTCCCCTATAGATTTTCGGCACCTCGAACACTCTGCTTCAGGGATGAGTCCATTTGCCAAGTGTGATTTTCCATGGATATAAGTCACATTCCTCCAGTGACTGCTTCTTGTCGCTCAACTGGGGGGTCTTTGCCTTACCACTCATCATTTTCAGTTAGTTACAGAACAAGCCATGCTGCTATGTCTTCAAATGTTTTTCAGTCCTTTTTGATAATGATTTCGAAAAAAAAACTTATCTTGAATTGTCCATCCGTTTTCGAAACTAGAACTCACCCCAATTAGAAACCGTCATTTGGTTCTTTCAAGATCAAGACTACAAATCGGAAAATTTAAAAGAATTCTCTATAGGCAGCTACACTTAACCTGGCTGGAAATTTTAACCTCAATTGGCATTTCCAACCTAAAACTTCATCTTAAAGAAGGTACTGAATACAACCGGAGCAAAGCGCACTATGTATGTATCGAAACTGTTGGAGATTTTTAGGAGCGGAACACGGGTTTCTTCAACAATTTAAAAAGAAGATTCATCTCGCCAATCAATAACCCCGTTATCATATTCTGTGTAATTTTTTAATATTGGGTTTGTGTTACCGTTTATCATATCTTAATTCTTAGCCTTAAGCTCATTTTATAATATTTAGTATTAAGCCAACATAAATCGGTGGTGCCCTTGGTTGGCGCGTAAGGATGGGCCCTCCGGCACCATATAAAATGTGTACAATGTACAATGAGCTTTTTACACGTAAGAAAAACGTTCCCGAATTCGTGAACCAGCAAAAATACACCGTGGTTTAATTCATGGATTCGGGAACACTGGTCATATTTTCCAGAACGTTCCAGAAAACGAGACTGTGTTCCCAAATCCGTGGCTGTTGTTC
Source organism: Armigeres subalbatus (assembly GCF_024139115.2). Classification (NCBI taxonomy): domain Eukaryota; kingdom Metazoa; phylum Arthropoda; class Insecta; order Diptera; family Culicidae; genus Armigeres; species Armigeres subalbatus. Next base: position 4,153,907 of record NC_085140.1, read on the forward strand.
ACGAAAAAATACACCGTGAACTTGTTAGTTCATGAATTCATGAACGCTTTTTTTGCGTGTTCTTGAAACTCATCAATGCGTGATCGTCACTCCTCTCGAGTCGCAGTAGGCTTACGCTGGCGGTAAGTCCATTTGTCAATTGGCTGCCATCCAGCTGACAGGAAGACACGTGGCATTTGCATAGGTAGTTCCTTTACTGCTTATTTTCTAATTCTCACAGTCGACTTCTCACTTCTCAGAAAAGTAAGAATGGCGATGATAGAAGTGAAAAATGAGAAGTGTAAAGTGAGAAGTACCAAGTGAGAAGGGAGAAGGAGTAAGAAGTACGTCGAGTCAAGTGCGAGACACTGAAGAAGGCCTTACAGCTGACGTCGAAATAAGTATTTGTAAAGATTTTAACGTGGTGGAATTAAATGAAAGTACGAAACTCGTCTTACGGCAGGTATACAGATGTAAACAATGCACTCTAAAGAGAAACTGTGCAAAATTTGGTTAATTTTGGTAAATCAGAAAAAAAAAGTTACGCTAGTTTGAAAGTGGCACAATAATTTAAAGACTAACCCTCCACCAGTTACTGCAATCAAATCATTATAAATTGTCTACTAGGGATTGTACTGAAAGACTGCCATAATTTCAGCCTCCGTAATCTGTACAGTTGATCAACTAGATTTTGTATATTGCATTCGTAGACAATGACAATTTTTGGATTTGGTCGGCTTACTCCAACTCGTTCGGAAGCGATTCAACCCAGTAAGTAGAGTATTCTGCAAAACAGGAGTTCCGGGACCAAAACGGATGAGCCCATCGAGAAGAGAATCATAATAGCCGTCCAATTGTATAATCACGTGCAGCAGTGTGCTGGTTCGTTAAACTGAAGGTCTGCTAAAGCTACTTCAAAGGGCCAACTCCATTAGGCCACATCCAAACTTTTCGAAGTAAGCATCCGTGTAACTGACTTGACACTTGGAATGGTAGCTGCAGCAATGCGGCTAAATAAATTCTAAATCGGGGAAGGTGGACGCGTAAAAGGATTATCCAATTTTTCTAGGCTTAGGTGTGATGAACTTTGATTGTTCGTATTTGCAAGCGTTAAGCCAAATCTTCGACCATGATATTTAGCTTTGAAGCGTGATCGAGCCCATATGATATTGTTGGACGAATCAGTGAGTTTCACAAAGCACTGTCTGCAACAACGTTGTTTATGCAATACGGTGAATGTTGTCCGCGGTACCTAGATCAGGTGTTGGCGAGGAAGAAGGAAGTCTTATTTGCGCTTGAATACATTGCTGGAGTCAATGAAGTTTGAGAGTTTGGTTTGGGATGAATTGCGAATGCAATCGGTTTGGATGATTCTGTTAGGATAGAATCGCGAATTGTAGTTTGGTGGTTGAGCATTGTATGGTGCTTTTGTCCACAAACACGACCAAAATAAATTTGGTCGATTGGTCGGAAACTCAAAAATCGCAGGAAAAACGTATTTCTTATTTCCGTTTTAAAATACCCCCTTTGGGGGTGACAATGGGACAGGGGGTGAGAATGGGTTATCGCTCTCACTGACAGCCTGGAGGTCGGATAACATAATCATTCAAAAAGGTCTCTTATATTTGAGTTTTCTTGCCCTCAGATACATTTAATCTATACTACATGCATTCTAAGCAGTGACCCATTCTCACCCCCATTTGACCCATTGTCACCCCCGACGACGGTACATTAATTATGTCGAGTTGATGTATGTTGTTTGATGACCTGATGCCACTAAAAGTCATTCGAAAGATTGCGTTTGCTCTTATCAATTGAATTAAGAGGCGATTCACTTGAGATATCTTAACTCAATTGAAATCTATGTAGGCTAAGCTCCAAGGATGTTATCGATCGATCATTTAATAAACTCGGTTCGATCATTTAGTAGTTTGTCAAAAAATCATTCTAGGGGCTGAATTTCAGAAAGTGTTGTATGGTGGACCTCTAGTGCGATAGGTTTTCTACAACTCTGCCAAACAATTCATTGTTCGAATAGTGAAATTAACGGAGATATAAGACTATTGCAGTAACTTGCACTAAATAATAATAAAATCGTAATCATTTAGTTAAAGTTACTGTTACTAGCGCTATAACTCCGTTTATAGTGGAATTCTAAACAACGAACTGTTCGACAAAGCTGTAGAAAATATCTCGCCCTAGAAGTTTACCATACAACACATTTTCAAATTCAACCTCTGGAATGAGTTATTGACAAACTACTAAATGATCGAACCCAGATTACTAAATGATCGATAACATCCTTGCTAAGCTCACATCGTAGGATTGCCAATCCGTAGATGGCGAGTTCGATTCTCGGTCCGGTCTTGGATGTTTTCGGGTTGGAAACTTTTTCGACACCCTGGGCATAGTGTATCCATTGTACTTGCCACACAAGATACATACTCATGCAATGGTGGGCATAGAAAAAGCTTTCAATAAATAACTGACAAAATGCTAATAGAATACTAAGTTGAAAAGCCGGCCAAGTTCCAGTTGGAATGTAGAGCCATTGAAGAAGAAGAAGAAGAAGAAGCTCACATCGTGGTAACAATTTCAATTGACATTGAAATTTTACGACACTGGTAAAGCAGGCAGTTTTTGAGTAAACAGTTTTTGACCTAACTTATGTGCTCGATAAACGAGCTAGCATCGTCACTCCAATCAAGAATAGACCAATGCAAACTCTAACTTAACCTCACTTATTTTGATAGTTCACAGAGCTTGTTTACAAGGTGTTAGAAGAAAAATCGATGAAGGGAAAATTAAAATTCATATTTTTAGTTTAAAATTGCTGTGATCAGAATATTCAGCATTCAGCATGAAATCAATCGCAAAGGACATCTACATGCGAATAAAATGACGAAACAATTTTATCGGAAGCTGCGCCGGAGGCTAAGTCCCGGAGAAAAAGCTCTGTGAACTGTCAACCTACGTCATCATGCACTGGTCCATTTATTTGTTTACAATTGTCAGTACCGTCAGCGTACCTTATACTGCGCGGCTCCTTATTCAGCACACATTGACACATGCCAGCATTTTTTTAAATTTTATTTACTGTTAGGCCGATACAAATATTTAAAAACTTTTTTGTCTTCCCCCTCGGAGTTTTTTGCCAAGAAATAATATTTTATGAGGGCATCAAAATAAAATTCGGATAATTTTGAGGATTTTCAAAACATTCTTTAACAAATCCTAGGAGTTTTTAGATTTCATTTTAATAATGACGCTATGACCTTTCGGAGACCAGTAGGACAAAATGTTAATTAAATATTTGAAAAATGTCAAAAAATGGCCTTCATTAGCATCAATGCTAAGACGCACGAAACAAACGTATCCCGAAAAAAAAAGATTTTGACTCATTAAGTGTATTGGGTCTAATTTTCCAGGTTTTATATTAAAGTTCGTTTTGGCACCTTCGTTTGGACGTATACTTAGCGTACAAGAACGTTAAAACGTTGTAGTAAAGATGGACTTTAGGAACCATATACGGAACTAAAAACGAACAAAAGTTAATGAAATATTTGTATAAATGCTCAAAACTATTTCAGGAAACATAAAATCACCCAACTGAGCTTTTATTATTGTACGCAGAATTAGGAACATTGTGCGAATATGGAACATTTCAAAATATGTGCGCAGAAGTAGGAACCATATGGCAACTTGGAAATCGATTATGTAGTAAGATATGTTCTTCGCAAGTTTAATCAAAATTTTCATGGTTTATCGCTTTCGGCGGATTATAGTAATAGGATTGTTGATTCTTAATAGCAACGATTTTGGTTCAAAATTTCTTTAAATGCGCAGAATATGGTACCTCCACGGTAATTTTGTTTACTTGAATGTTTTCATAAAAAAAAACAATTTGTTCCCAAATTAAGTCACTTGATGCCACATAAACGAGCCGTTTACAAATGATGTTTTGCTAGTTGGAACCATTTCTCGTAAATAACGACCGCAATGAACCGGCCGAATAAAAATCACTTGCAATCCTTGTAGCAGTTCTAGGACTTGAACTTTTGTGTAGGAACCATCGTTGTTGTGACTCAACACGGAATACATTGGCAGCATAGTTTTTGCTCCACTCACCCGCTCAAGTGGAGACCGATGTCTAGCTCTACTAGTGGTCAGTCTAACAGTGGAACACGACTTGCCGAATCAGTCTGACGAAAAAAAATCCGAAAAAAGGCAAATGCCCGCCGTAATATGTTTTCCAAAATTATTGGCCCCGACTGAAAGAGTTATTGCAGTGTTTATGTAGTTTTAGTAGTCCACTCCTTAGAAGCGTTCGATGCATTCGCGGGATTTCGCTTCACTCCAATGCCATTTTCGGTCATTGTGACTTTTGACTCACTCGTTAGGAGATGTTAGGAACCGGCCGTTAAATGAGCAGGAATAAATTGATTCCGATTTCGGTTCAGTGTGCGACACATGTTCCGTCTACCGCATGGTTTGCTTGGATCGCGATTGCCGAAGTTTATCAACCAAGGCTCACTAGGATTGGTGGCGGCGTCAGGACACAAATCTTCATTATTCAGTAAATTTAATGAAGCTTCGTGGAAATAAATTTCCCTCTGGGCAACAACAATTCTCCAAGTGTACAAACGTGGCATTACTTCTTCACTTCAGCGGTCGTTCGTCCGTCGGACCGGAAATGAAGTAAACATGCGCTCATAAATCTCACCGAGGCCGGCACCGTTTTTTTTTTGATAGGCAAGCTGCTTTTGTGTGTCGCCTTGTAGGCTGGTGGGAGGGGTCTCTAACACTTTCCCGTTCCGTTTGCCGCGCCGACATAGTCGCAGGCCCGCTGATTTAGTGCGGCCGTTTCGATAATAAGTGCCGTCCGATTTTCACTTTTAGAACCGCAATTAATTGGTCGCTTAAGCACCATCCTGGGGCCACAATCGGAAATGTATCAAGTATCAGTGACAAAACGCGTCATGGCGGTGAACGTCGATGGTTGAGTGGAGGTTAGAAGTAACAATGCAATGGTACCAAGTCAAGCAGTGTTCCATTGACGGAGTCGTCGAGCCGAGACTCTAGCCGGATACGCTCGTGATAAATATTGTTTACATCGCTTGTTGCCTCATATCATGAGGGTGGGCAGTCTTCGACCTAAATTGATCGAATCGGAAATCATTTACGTCAATAAATGATAGTTAATGGTGTTTATGCGGTTGATTCAATTCGGGTGACTTATTGTCAACTTTTTGTCTAATCGCCCGAATCTGTTTCAGCGTCCTTTTTTCTCAATTGAGGGACAACAGTTTTCCATTTTACAAGGTCCAACTGATGAAACAACGCCATATCCTAGGGCTGGAAAAGTTGGCTTCATCGCTTTTCTTTTTGTCAAACGCCCACTTAACTTTCATTTGCATTGTTTCCGATCAACGGAAATAACCAAATTTTTACTTGTCACCCAAAAGGATTTCTATTTCATGAAACTACGATTAAATAAGATGCAATCAGACACATTAGTTATAACAATGTTATTCCACCTCACTCGGATATCAATATATGTTAGAGTGCTTTTCCCAGTTGTCAAAGACAAAAGGACTGAATTGTCTCACGTGACTAGTCCGCCTTGCAGAATGGTCGTCTTATTTCAAGTTTGAGATGGAAGCGAGGACGACGAAAAGTTGCTTCCTATAGGCACAATGGCTTCCTCGAACTTTTTTTGCCATGCGGATAGCTGCAAAGGCGACAATTTTAATTAAATTCCTTTGGCAACTAGAGCGAGCCTAATTTGAGAGCATTGTTAATATAAAAGAAATTGAAGAAAAAGCTGTTACGAATCAGTTTATAATAAGCCATTTTTTATTTGATGTAAACATTACAATTTTATATCAATGTCAGTTTAGTTGCGTGATTGATATGATTGTGCTATCTAGTTTCGATTTTTGCACATCACATTATTAACTCTAAGCATGGCACGCTTTGTTGACAGATAAATTTATGAGCTCTAAAAAGCAACGCCATCGCAGATTTTCAGTTCGTTCACTGAGAACTTTCCTTTTCCAAGTCTTCTCAGTTTATAGCAGTTTGGGTGATTCTTTGATTCAAAGCGAAAACTCCACTCCGGAAGAGGTCCATAAAAACAAAACTTTCATATCCGATCACTCCGGTAGGATCTAAATGCAATTAAGAATCGAGGGTGCTTCCACGGACGCGGTCCAAATTCAGACAAATCACTCCAATAGCGGTAAAATATAATCAGCTTCGATTCATCGTTTTCGCATAACAATCAACTGTCCGAGAAGAAATCGCAATTTTAATATTATTTGATTCAAAATTGTCTGCGTTTTTCATATTTCGAGAAAATAGCAATTCTTAACAGGTTAACATCGTAAATAAAATTGAAGTCATTGAGACATAAAATTTAATTACCCTTGAAAGACAGACAACCGATTTTCCAATGTTTGAGCCGTTGTTTACCTATCGTATGTATTCCACGAACAATCGATTGTTTATCTACTCTTCTAGCAGCTTGTTCGGCATGGCACAGAAAATTTCAATTTGAATGGAAATACAAATCTTCCGATCGTTTTCATCCAAGGAGACAGCGCTCGTCGTCGTCCATTTTGGCGTGACAATGACATTCCCCATTGATTGCTGTGTTTCGCTCCTTTTTAACAGTATCGGCTTGTATCGGTCCGCCCTCTGTTGTAGGTTCGTCAGATAAAAGAAATAAAAGTTATCTGTCTGATGGTTGCTGAGCGGGACGATAACTGCTTTGTTCTCTGTTTGCGTGTGGTGTGCGAAATCTGATGCGAGCACAGCTCGAAGTTCAACCAGTCAATGGTAGGGAAGTGTTGGGAGGGTTCATGGGGAGGGTGCTTGTTGTCGTTTCGAAGAGGCTTTCAGCGATGATTGGAACTAGTCGTGAGGATGGCGCGAGTACACTATTCAATCGAGATAGAGAGTGCGCCTTTTGTGCGCCCCTATTCGAACTTCGTTGGAGCGGATGGATTCGATTTCTCAAGTATTTTTATCGTCTGGGAGTAGGACAGAATTCAAATAGAGTATCCGATCTTGCTTTATGGCGACACAGAAACTGTAACAATGGATGGAGTGTAGTCGTTGAGTACGGGCAAGGCGATGAAGCTGAACTAGCTTTGATTATCAATCAGAGTTAAATGTGTTATGGTGCTGTATTGTTTTGCTTCTGTTTTTCAGTCTTCAATTTATATTTAATTTCAGATTTTGGACGACACGCCACATCGTCCTGACGCAAATACCCGGATGAGAAGCTGAAATTTCCTGATCCCTCCTTAGCCCCGTCCATCCTTAAACATTGTAAATAATAACCTCGAGTCACCACGAGTATATATATTGATTGTATATATCACAAAGAACCATGGCTCCGTAAAGTGTTATACACGCCTGAGCCTACCAAATAAACGAGCTTGGAAAAAAAATCCAGATTTTCGTTTTGAGAAATGAAAATTTAGATTTTTTTTCGGTGGAAATTTTGGAGAACTCCGTAAACGTTCAGGAGAATCTCCCGTGAAAATTTAGGCAGAATTTTGGTTTTAGGGACATCACACATATCCTTGGCAGTCACTCACAGGTTTCATGGATTCTGGTTAATATCCGCCTTATGTCTCGTCATCCATTTCACAACAGTTTGGTTTCGTTAGCTTTTGGTCGTACCAACTCTGGTCCTGGCTTTTTACTGTCCAATTCTGTTTCTCGTCAAGGTTTGGGGACTTCTGAACCTTAAACGTCAGCTCTCGAGTTTTGTACAGTAGGTTTTGTTCATATGCAACTTTTTCCGAACTATCCAATTCAATTCCCAATTAAAGGCACCTACCAAGCGTTGGGGATCGTTTTATTCACCTCATGGCTTTTTTCGCTTCCGAAAAACATATTCGCGCACGCACTGTTCTTACGCCGTCATTTTGAAAAATTTTGCGCTCCATTTCGCGACTACGAAGGTAGCGAAACAAAAAGCTTCCCGAGCCAAAACGTATTCACTTATATTTACCATGGTTGAGGTAGACTTAACCAAACTATACGTAAAATTAAGTAGGTTATGCAAAAAATGTCAAAATAATGGAAAGGAATGTAGGAAAACCGAAATTTTCCACATTTTGATGAAATATCTAATATTTCGGCAAAGCAAAACGCCCTAGCGGAACTAACCTACAATATACGCGTCTCCACGCACTGTCCGTAATAGAATGCAGATTCGCTGACGCGTGATGGTGACGAGTGGTTCCCTAAGGTTGCTGGCTAGAAGCCGATTTCCTCATGAGTTTTCTGGAAACGAAATATCACAACTTTTTTTAAATGTGAATATTATCAATATGATTAAGATTTTTTTCTAATTTTAATATGGCATCAGCTAGCTTTATTGCTTAACTGTTGCATGAGTTGCATGAGAAACACCCAAACAAATCGTTATAGCTAAAGCATAAAAGCAGTCTGTATGATTTAATTTCCTTTCTTCGTGTTTTTCAAGATAGTAGAGTGATTGAAATAAAATCAACTCACAAGTGTAAACAATACACATCCAACTATGGTTACGCAAAATTTCAATCAATTTTTCCCAACGGTTTAAAAGTAAGAGCAATTGGGTATGTACAGATTTTAATTGGTGCACACTTGGAATATCGCCTTCAGAAATAATGAAATTGCTCGGCGCGCTGCATTTTCGGCGATAGGCCGACACTCATTCTAGCCGGCGGTGGCGTTAATCAGCGTACCAATATTTGTGCATTTGATTGCCATAAAATGTTCAGATTTTTTCCGTTTACGCTCAAGTTTACGTCCGCTTATAAGACGAACGTTCCCCTAGCCACCTCTTCCTTCTTTCACTAAGTTTAATTTGTTTGGTGAACTTTACAAAAAAAAAGCTATTGAAATTAAGGCAAAAAATGACAGCATCACGCACAAAAAAAGCCGTCTGATGCCTCTGACTACATATAAGATCCTCAAATAAAAGAATTCCTTCTGTAATATGTATTTGCATCAGAACAGAAAAGTCACATCAACTGCATTAGACCAGTTGACATCAACACAATCAATTCACCACTCCTTTACTAATTGAATGTGCGAATAAACAAGAAAGAAAATTAGTCGATGTGGAGATAGAAAATTTAACAATTGTAGTCGAGAATAGTCTGATGAAAAGAATATTTTTTTTTGATGTGATTGATTTCTTGAGCCTGAAAACTCAACCCATGAAAGAAAAAACAAAATCAGAAAATTAGTTCATTTGAGATAGAAAATTTATCAATTTTCTGATGCAGAGAAATTTGATTTTGATGCTTGATTGATATTTTTTAGCTTGGAAACTCAACTCATAGAGCACACAAAAAAATCATCAAATGAGACCATGTAGTTGGAAACTCACGTTTAGTGGAGAATAAAAAAGACAGGAAATTTAAGAACTATAGCAAAAATCCATGAAAGCAAAAACAAAATCAGTACGAATTGAGGTGGAGAATAGGATAACAATAGAATTTGCGCATCACCAATTAATAAAGCTTTCACAAGTCAACAAACAAGCTTTCAGAATGACCAGAATTTGTTGCTGACAATTTTCAATTCAGGTTGTCGACTCTCTGAAAATAAAATTCAACTGACCCTGACTTTCCAGACCATTCTTCGAAAATTCCAGGAATGGAAATATGATGGTTTCCATAAGCGCCAACTTTGGGGGAGGGGGGGGGGGCTGGCTTTTTTTGCCCCCTCAATAATTATCGAAGGGGGAAAAAGTATCATTTCGCCCCTCCAATATATTTTACCTTCAAAAGACCAGTTTTCAAAGATTGTCCATAAATTCTCATATTATTGTAACGGTCGATGCAAATAGCTACCAGACTATTTTATTTACATTGATGCAGTTCATTCTTGCGTTGCTGTGTGCGTTCATGATCATGACCATAAACATCCTTAATGACGAAAAGAGAGCTTATTTGTTCCTTGTTTGGCTCAATAATTAAATTTGGATGCACATGCACAAGCCACCATTAAGACTGTTCCTCTTTGTAGGGATACATCAATCATAGTTAAGGATATGATAAATTTTGACAGGGATTCCCAAAACGTGCTCTCAGTGATCAATTTTGTCTGGGATTCTGTTTCAGGCTCTCGAATCAAATGATACCACCAATCTAGGACTGTAAAGCATATATCGATATCGTCTATTCTGGTGAACTATTTCGTTTTAGTTGAATTGCACAACTTTGTCTAACAATGATGTTTTAGGCGACGCGGAGCGATTGATGGTGCAAAGAGATATGTTTCTGCAGTAGTTGATAGAAGGTTTGCGTTGATATCGAATAGCAGAGATTGCAACAAACTTGCGAAGATCTTGCATACAGTGTGGCTGGATATTTTATCATTCAAGAGATTATATTATAATCGAAGGTGTAATAATAATATGCCATACTCAGTGTTATGTAAAATGATCATTTGCATTCGTTGTATAATCTTTCAGAACATTTTCAAAGTTAGCTATTGATTCTTGATGTATGACGAACTTATAGCGCATAAATGGCTATTCAACTTGTCTAACAAGACATTGCTGTAAATATGAATCTACTGGGGCTGAGAGGCAAAATGTCATTCAAACGACATTATATGTCAAATGACACGTGACATTTTTTGATATTTTCATTCTCAGCCTTAAATGTGTTATTTTAGGCAATGAACCCTTGAACAAAACAATAGCCCTACTCAAGCTTTATGAGTACATCCTAAAATTATGATGTGAATTTTACTTCTGAAGAAGACGTTATTAACAAATTAGTCGAAATGACAAGCAGATGACATAACCTGTGCCATCTATTTAAGCAAAATACAATGAGGTGATAGGAATTTATTTTTTTAGGAAAAGTATGATAAAACTAATTAATAAAGCGAAATTAAGTTGAATTGTTTGACATAAGTTCCCTAAAAAAACACACCTGCTCCTATGTACACACACAGAAACTCAATTTACCCATTAATGGATTACTTTCATATCTATCTCTTTCTGTCTTGCAAAAATTTTGCCCATTTTTGAAGTTCGGCATAGCTCAATAATGGGTTCCGCCGAACATTAAAAATGAGTAAATTTATCTCCAGAGAAAGAGATAACTAAAACATCCATTAATGGACAAACAAATCTCCATGCCATCTGTGTAGTCCCAAATAGGCGGGCAATTGTTTGACAGCAGCTCTCCGTGGGGTGCGTGTGCACGCCACGAGATCTGATAAGAAGAGGACGAGTCATGTAGGGCTTCATTTGTCCCGAAACAACTTCCCGAGCAAGAATGAAATAATATTTTCCAGGATTTAGGATCCCAGGAAATAGAATAACTCTCGAGAACTAATTCAAAATCATGATTTAAATTTGTCGTAAAATATGATTTTGAAATAAATACTCATTCGACAGCAGGGAGACACTATTTTTGTTTTTCAAATGATGAAAGAGTTATTTGAAAGCCGAGAGAAGTTTTTGTTCAGTTCAAGCGTAACTCCTTCTACAAAACGTTCCGCCATGTCATAAGATGCAGCATCTGCTCTGGCTCAAAGTGTCTGATTAATGGCTCATTTGTGCTACTTTTCCATATTTTTCAAAAAACTTTTTCAGGTTGATCCGCATTTTTCCAGTTTTTGGACAACGACGACTTCGAGAGGATTCTCTTCTATTATCTAAAATTTCTAACATGAATTATTCTTATCGACCATTGTTTTTTAATTGCATAGAATCTTCTGGTCAGCACTGAAGGATAAACCATATTTAGTTCATGTACGTCCATTTTTATTATTTAAATTATTATATTTAAAGCAGATGAATAAGAGAATATTTGAAATGAGAATTCTTCCATTCAAGAAATAAAAGAGCTTTCAGGCAAGAGTGTAATTGTCGTACTTTAATGATCTGACAATAACATTTTCAGGAATCTAAACTTTGTTTGAAATGCGAACACACCTAAGACATCAAATTCTAAAAGTTTGTGGTATTTGTTGGAAGACAGTTTATGACTCGCATACCTAATGATCTAAAATCTGTTTTCCATCAAGATCTGTATATATCAAATATTCAAATCAAATATTTCGAGATATATCGACAGTAAAACGAGTCTTCGACATGGAGTCTGTTCGGGAATTGTATAAAAATGGATTGAAGGTCTTAAAACCTTCGACAATAATAGGACAAAACCTGCCAAAGCGGTCAATGCTATTCCTGAATATGTATCTGACCCGAATATTGGTACTCTGCTTGTTCATCACAGATTCACTAATGTATTTAATTCACTTCAGGAACGTTACCGACGTTTTAAACCTTCTGAATAACGAACGATAGATACAAACTATTCTTTGTCTCCTCTCTTCCACACGTGTTGGAATGCCCGTATGATTCTGTAATTTTCAGTTATAACTTCAGAATTCTTAACCATAGGAGTGAATTAAATAGCGAGATGATGCTAGTAAAAATGTAATTTGATACCCCACAATCCTTATATTCAAATTAGAAAAAGACAATTATTACAAAGAAATAGTTATGTTCATTTCAGAATTCAAGCCAAACTGACATAAATCCCGGAATCAGGAATCCCGGAAATCGTTTCGGGAATTGACCCTAGAGTCATGGCTTGCTGCGATGTCAACACGCTGAGGTGTTAATGTACAATCACACGCTGATGGAATGTCGCTCAAACCCCACAGCATCGACCAGCAAAATAACTCAGAAGAAAAAATGTTGCGTTGGAATCTACCATTCCATGTTATTTTAGAATACGACATCAACTGATTTTCAGCGAGACAAACCCGTTTGATTTTACCATGCGCGCAATAAAAATCAATTGTGGTCCCAGTGGAATGTTGTTGCATGAACTGAATCCAGTGGTGAATTTCTCAAACATGGTTAATTTAACCAGAATTTTATAAGTAGTTTCAAAAAAACAATGCGTGAGTCTATGGAAATCGTAACTTTTACCATAGAATTTTTCTGTGAACTAAAACTGATGAATACAGTTAAAAATGGACCCATGCGTTTTGACTGGCTCGTTCCTGTGCAAGTTGCTTGCAGGTTGTCTGCAATCTGCTGATTTTCGTTGACGTCAACATATATAAGCTCGTTTTAGCGCCCAGTGTAATCACTTAACGTTTACGGCCGCTAAAACGCTGCACTGTTGGTGGCATTATAGGTGCCCAAATTTGGATGCGCGGATAATAGCGCTGCTATTTAATGAACTGTTAAACGTCAAACGTCACCGGTGCGGAATGACGCAACCAAATTGATAGCGACTGGTACGAAAAAAAGTGACGAAACTAAAATGACAGCGAGTGCGACGCAGTCAAAGCTACTTGCTGTTTGTCCACAGTCCTCAGGTTTTGATTTCATTTTTTTACTCCGATTCAGTAAGCGGAATTTAACATATGATTGAAGCAAAAAATTTCTTTTGAAGCGATACCATGCTATACCATGAGAATAAAAACAATTGTGAGGACAGGGCTTAAGGTTTTTAAAAATCGATTTTTGTGATGTTTCATTTCCGATGAAATAATTTTGTACCTCCATGACACCAAATCCCACCAGACCCCCACAATTTATGAAGTTGGCACATATTGGTTTCAATATATAGAAAGTATCATTATTTATATTTTATTTTTAATAACACTTATGGTTTCAATTTTTAACTTTTATCAAAAATTAGAATAAATAAAAAAAAATAGCAATAAAACAGTTTATAATTCAGAAAAATGCTCTTTATTTTGTTCTTTTATTTTTTGAATCCACAAAACCGAAATGAAACTGAATTAAACAAATCAAGCATTCAAATTCAGTTGAAGAATGTTCAAACTAATCAGCGTAATTGATGATAACGATGTGAATAATTTTCATTTTTTAAACGAAAATTAATTCTGTGCATTCAACAAAAGAAGAACACGTGTTCAATTCCTTGAATTTTATTGCCGAGTCCCTGAGTTACTGGAAAATTTATCAGCTTCTAGATCATTCTTAACAGCCTCTATAAGCAGAACGTAATTTGTAGATGGTTGGATGTAATTCTAGACCTCCACAAAAATCAAGTAGTTACAAGGGATCATGAAAGGATAATCAAAATTTAAGCTTTATCACACCTTCCATTGGCTCCCTCCTATGGACTTTTGAACTTTTATTTGGTAGTAATATATACCTTGAAAATTCTCTCACAATCTCGATCATAAATAAGTTCTAGGATCTCTAGAAAACTGTGCTTTTCGAGCATCGTGAATGACTACGCGTGAAATTACGACTATCGACAACAAGAGAATTCCTTAATTCTCACAGTTTTGTTTATTGGCTCATAAAAATAGTCACGAACTTACGGACGCGTGAATCCTCCAACATCCAAATATTCTAAAATTCAATCCTTATTAGTTCATACAAATCAATCTGTTTCGTTCACGAGGATAAACATAGATACATTTTGAAGAGTCTTGGGTTCAGAAAAAAAACTTGAAACGTATCGCCGGAGACAAGCCTTTCGAAGTCCAACATTAAATCTCTCCTTTTTCGGAGCACACACCACTCAATACGAGCTCAATACGGTGCAGAGTCCTAATATCCGGCTAGATTTTAATAAGATTAATGTTGCATTTACTATCTGATGGCCCAACGCTTTAGCGGCGTGGTACGCGTGATGATACTACGTGTTAGGTAGGCTGTTTATGGTGGATGACAGGTTTACTCGACGCCCCATATACGGAGAAGCGTAAAAGGAACTCCTCAGTCCTGACCGGCTCATCTCGTATAACTAGCCGTTTCTTTTTTCGGCTTTGCTGCGTCCAAAATGATAGTTGTGCGTTTCTTTCGTGATTAGTGGTTTGCCTTGAAACGCGGATAGTCAGTGTTGGATTAACGATTGCACCTTGACGCTTTGCTGAAACTTGATTTTTTTCGATTTTGTGATTTTGACCTCAATCAAATTCCCTGATTTTCCAACATTTAGGTTTTCCAGGTAGTCAACACCCTGAATTAAAAAAAATATTTACATGGAATAAGTCATATGTGGAACCAAGATCTGGAGCAGTAACCCATTTTGCAATGAATACGTTTGGCAGAGTTTATTGTAAATAAATGTAATATTTTAATTGTTTCCTTTTCTTTCGTATACTAATATTACTAATTCAACAAATTTGCTTTGACCTAACAATTAATAATGCAGAGTGTATCGTAGAATAATACTGAAGTTGTTGCAGAACATACCATTTAGCCGAACAGACCATTAGGGCCAAAATCATTGGTCGAAAGGTCATATGCCGAATAGGTCATTTTGGTCGAATAGGACTTTTGGCTCCGAATGGGACATTTGGCGGATCGGGATATTTGCCGAATAGGACATTTGGCCAAAGGGATATTTGGCCGGCGAATAGGATATTTGATCAAAGGGGATATTTGGCCGAATAGGAGATTTGGCGGAATAGGACGTTTGGCTGAATAATATATTTGGCCGAAGGGTATATTTGGCTGAATAGGACATTTGGCCGAGTAAGACATTGGTCAGAAACGTCGCCTGCAAATGATGGAATTCAATGAAACATTTGGCCGATTAGGACATTTTGGCCAAATAGATTGAATTGTATAAGACGTTTCATTTTCGCTTTTCTACACTTTTCATAGTGAAAGTGAGAAGTAAACATGAAGTGAGACGTCTCAGCTTCACACCTGCATTTCTATTTTTCAAATGCCTTTCGCCAAATGACATTTCAGTCAAATGACCTATTCAGAATAGATCTGTTTGACAAAAATAACATATTCGGCAAAATGTCTATTCGTGCAAATTCTATATTCGGACAAATGTCCTATTCAGCAAATGTTCTGGGCCAAATGCCTATTCGGTCAAATCTAGAACAACATTTTGAAAAGAGGGCGTAACAGCCAAATTTATTCATTTGTAATTTCTTTTTACGCTTGAAACTAATTTGTATCATTCCAGGAACTGATGCTAGATTAAAGCATCAACCTGGCAACCCGTTATGGAGTACGGCAATTAATGCAGCTCAGAAGATTAGCAAATTTAAGTCCGTTACAAGCCTGAGACGATATGCTGAGGCCAGGGCATACACAGTGATCGTAAGATCGAGAACTCCGCATGATTATATCCTAGAGTTCAGAAAATATATTAGCTCGTTTGGAATGTATTCACCGTCTAAAAGACGAATTAAGTACTGACACACTTCCGGCGTGATTACAACGTTTGACGATACTTTTAAATGTTTTTCT